>NW_010188423.1:0-250 GCF_000695765.1 Mesitornis unicolor | reverse complement strand
CTTCACCTTCCGAGCCTGTGGTTTATGTGACAGCCCCCTAAGCTGTGCTCTGGGTGGGTGGCCATATACAGCTATATACAGTTATATTATATATATACACATCTATATGTATATATTGTTTTATACAGAGTTATATGCTGAGGTGCAGGTATATGTTTTGCAAATTCCCTGCCTGACCAGGTCTCAGAAACCTGCCTGAAGGGGCTCGAGATGTAGATAATAATGATAATAATGTTAACAATAATTAATA
>NW_010188422.1:0-813 GCF_000695765.1 Mesitornis unicolor | reverse complement strand
TGTGGATGTGGCACTTGGGTCCGTGGTTTATGGCCATGGTGGGGTTGGGTCGATGTTGGACCTGATGATCTTGGAGGGCTTTTCCACCCTTAACAATCCTGTGACCAAGCTTTATTGCTGCTGCTGCTCCCCAGGCCGACCGCCCGTGCGCCCCCCAGTTACCCCAGTGAAGGCTGCGGGCCGTGAGCTGTGGCCGTGGCCTTTTCTGGTGGCCCAGGGAATGGGGAGCTCCCGTGGCTCCATACACACCCTGCGTGTGTCGCTCTTGCTGTGGTTGCTTTTTGGGAGCACCCACCCGGTGCAGGGTGCTCCAAGGGGAGCGCCTCCCGTCTCTCCTCGCTCCCTTTTGCTTCCCTGTGCTCCTCTCCTCTCCTTCCCCACTTGCTTGTCCCCGGCCGGCGCAGGGTGAGGGTCCCCGTGCAGCCCCCGTCCTGGCAGCAGGGACGGCCGTGCCGCATCCGAGTCCTTGAGCCCAGCATCGAATTGGGCGCAGCGAGAGCGGTGGAGCCCCCCGGCAGGTTTCGGCAGGGGACATCAGGTACGGCAGGGGCGGGCCCCCCCCCCCCAGCCGGGCGATCCCGATGGGGAGGAGCGAGCCGTGGCTTCATCCCGGGGTGTCCGACAAGAGGATTCGTGTTCCTGCGTCCAGGTTCTCCCCTGCAGGGGACAGAGGCTGCGTTTTAGTCAGGATTTTCCGAAACCGAGCACAGCCGGTGCCGGTTTTCTTGTGAGATTTCAGTGATTGGTCAGTAGTTTACGTACGATCATTGTTCAATAATTGTTCAGTATTGTTCAATATATTCATCAGTGACT
>NW_010188421.1:0-1352 GCF_000695765.1 Mesitornis unicolor | reverse complement strand
GGGGTTTGAGTGGGGGCCGTTCCCGTGGGGAGAGCCGGGGCTGCCCGGACCCTGAAGCGCACCAGCGTGTTAAGAAATAATAATGAATAGTGACAAAAGTTGGGCTCTGCATCGTGCAGTACCTTGTATCGCTGTGCTACTGTGGAAAAGACGCGGGTTAAGGGAAACTTCAAAAGCGGGGCAAGAGGAGCTTCTCTTCTGCTGTCTGCAGAGCTGCCGACTGTGAGGGGAAAAAAAATGGGTATATCTTACAAGTGAAGTCAACCATTGGAGGTTACAGAGCAAAAGGAGACAGGAAGTAGTAAAATAAACATGAAAAAGGCAATGGGATACACGATGGCTTGGAAACTTTGCTTTTCAAGACAAGCGATATGGAAGATGAGTGTATTAGGTCAGCAATGGTGCAGTATGTTACCTGGGTAGGTTTAAAGACTATAATGGTGAAAACAATTCAGAGGAATCAGTATCTGAAGAGCAGCTAAGACCTCACAAAATGTGTGCCTGACTTGTCTTCCCAGACTTTAATTTGGACAATGGAACTTCCAAGTGAGCAGAGGTGGTCATTGGCTGGGGCTGGGGTTAAAGGCTGCGAGCACCCGGGTCATTGGCTGGTGCTGGGATTAAAGGCTGCGAGCACCAGCCTGGAGATGTGTCCTGTCACCTTGATGCAGCACCTAACAGCAGAACTCGGCCATTGTAATAACTACGTACTTACTGCAACGGTGTTTTGTAAGTAATCCTCTTTGCCACAGGGCGAGCCCCCGCTTTATGAGTCTGAATAAATAATAGTGTGGGCACACATCCCGCAACTGTGGGAAACGACTTCTCATATTTAATGGAAAGTGTAACAACAGTGAGGTAATTTAACCTTTCCAATGTTTTTTTTTTCCACAGTAAAACTGATAAGAGATTAATTTGTGATTGTAGCACGCCTAGAACTACATATTTGCAGGTAAACCACCACGCAGATTTGAAATACCTCATTGAAGAAGCAGGGAACAATTTACATACTCTTCTTTCGGGGGCGGGGAATAAAAAGACATTTGAGATATTAAACCTCTCTCTCACATGTTCAGAAGCCATTCGTCGCTAGAGGCAGAGGCACGACGTTAGTGACAGCGCGGGAGTCTGACGGGCCCCGGCGGAGGTGCCGCAGCCCGGGGGGCGGGAAGGGCACGGTGGGAACCGGGCGCCCTTCGGGCGATGCTGAGGGCGTGGGATGGGTTCCCGCCATCCCGCTCTCATTCATGGGACGGCCGCGGCCTGACGGCTCCGCAGCCCCCCCCACCCTCACGCGCCCCGTTATCAGTTGTTTTAAATTTATATCGACTCGCCCGTAATGCGACGGGGAA
>NW_010188420.1:2854-5048 GCF_000695765.1 Mesitornis unicolor | reverse complement strand
TTTATGAAGAGATTGAACAGGACTGGACCAGGACTTTTAGAACTATAAAACAGCCAGAGCTTCCCACTGAAGTCCAAGAGGGGGCTAAACATGTCCAAGAAAGTACTAAGCCTTCCTTGCTTTTGTACCTTGATTTCCATTGCACCTTCATAGGTGATGTCTACAGCAGATGGTGGAATGATGACTCCATCAAAGAAAAGGAACGTACTGCAGCAACACCTAGAGAGCCTCTGCAAGGGTATGTTAGCTATATTAAATAGGTATTGTTCTAGTTCTGGTAATGGAAGAGTATTAAACAACTTAATAAACAAATGTTTGTCTTGACTGATCTACTTGGCCCTTTCAAGTCAAGCAACTTCTTTCATCTTAATAGCTTTTCTGCTTAACAGTGCTGAAATGACTACATGGTGGCTCACGGCATGCTGCGTGTGTACAGGAAACCTTCATGTTTCCTACACTGCCAGAGAAAAAAAACCAAACAATAAACAATAAACCCATAGGGCTAAATTTGAGTGCATAAAACAAGCATAACCTCACTGCCACAGTGACAGCCAAGAACATACAGTCAGCCACATGCCTAGAGCCTTCTGCCAAACATTTCAGAACAAAGATTGACTTGGGAGGCTCCTTTAAACACCTACACACTGAATTACAAGAATCAGGGCTGCATGCACCAACAAATTCAACACTGAGTACCATACCCATGCACATCCCTGAAGACTCACCTTGCATGCCAGGGTTGCCTCTCCTGCACGCATGTGGGAACGCAAGACACTTTCAAACCCATGCTCTGGTGCCCCTGAGGGACACGAGGCACTTCTCACAGCGGAGCAACAGCTATGCAGACAGCTTACCTAGCAGCGTTGAGGCTGCCTCCACAGCGCCATTGTAGATCTCCGTGCTGTGAGAAGGCAGCACCATCTCCCACAGACCCTGAGCGTAGTTGATGACCTGGAAGTAGCCACAGGTGGACAGTGCCCACCACACCGACCAGCAGAGCAAGGTCTGGGAGGTGTAGCACTGCAGGAAATCCTGCCAGAGATCTCTGAGCACCTTCACAATGTTGACTTTCTGCTCTTGCACAGACTGGAGAAGAAAGGGGAGATAAATGTTAGTCTCTGTTTATCAATACTTCACACTGCTCCACAGAACTGCCCCTTTCAAGTGGTCTGCTCACTGGTGACTGACAGTGCCACTCTGGGACATGAATACCCATGCTTCCTCATGCCACAGTCCCAGCAGCTGACCTCTGCCCTAGCCAGAGCTGTCCCCTTATGCAGGGCAAGGGTTCAGTCTCAAGCACCCCTCAACCTTTGGTTCTCTCACACAGAGAGCAAAAACTGCTAGTCGTTGGAAGGACTACATGAGTAACTGAAGGGTACCAGAGAGAAGAGACGCAGGAAAACGGGACACAATATCCACTCTGACAAGACAGGAACAGAAGCCAGTCATTCAAATCATACTTGTCCTAAGTCCTCATCCAAATTCAATCAAATTTAGTAGCACAGAGAATGTGAAAGACATCAGATAGGCATTTTTTTCCCCACAAGTCAGTTTTCTTTGGTAGTAGCATATAAGGTTTGTAAATATTCAAAGAAGCAATCCCATTACACCACTTTCTACCCCTGTTTATGTTCGCCAAAGCACTAAAGGTGAGAGATGTTGTCTGGGGATCTGAAGAGAAATGGAAGCTCCTTCCACCAGACACTGCTATTGCAAATGGCAGTTCCTGCATATATAAGTGCTCTGACAAATGCCATGAGATAAAGATTAAGCTTTCTCCTCTAAACCTTTCTAGAAAGAGCACAGAGTGGGTGAGATCCATGAAATGGTTTGAAAAAACTTTGAAAACAGGTAAGCTCCAGCAACAGGGGATGACGACAAATGAAAATTACCTTTTATATACAGTCCTGTTCCTAAACACTTTATGCCAACAGCAACAGAGGAAGCAAATGTATCTTTACTTTATAGATGAACCTGCTAATTATGTTTGCTGTGCGTGCACACAGCATCTTTGTAGACAGGCAAGACCCTTCTCATGTAAGTCAGAGCAGCCATTACTTCATGTGAGACTGGGCAGAGCCCCCAATGCCCACCCAGCATCTCCAGCCCCCCTTGAACGTGGACTCCCTGCAGGAAAACGTACAGCACTGTGACAGGACCAAGCAATCGCGCATTGTGGCATCACACATCC
>NW_010188420.1:0-2823 GCF_000695765.1 Mesitornis unicolor | reverse complement strand
GTTCCCAGTCAGCAGCAGCAACTTTGGGCTTTTGGTAGTATCCCCTTCCCATGGGGGAATCAGTGCAGTCTGCGCCTGGGAAAGACTATTCTCCATGAACAATGAAACTCGTTTTAAGGTGTTTCTACCAAATCTTCTAGCCCAACTCTGTCCTGAAGTGCCCTTTCTCCACCCCTTGAAGTGTCACTGATTTCTGAGCGTCTTTGTTAAAACATCACACAGCCCCACTAGCGCTTTGCCATGTGGACACTGTTCCTCCAAAGCCCAACAGAACAACTCGGGAAGAAGTCAGTTTGCAGCAACGAGACTTTAGCAACCTAACTCCCACACAGAAGGTTTCACACAAAGCTTAAGTTTAGGTGCAGGAAAAAAATGGGAAGGGAACAGTGATATACACTGCAAAAACTGATTTGGCACATTCAACCCCAGCACACACCCAATAGGCCAGAAAGGCCCATCTGCCCTCTCAGCACCTGGCAATGCTTCTTCAGTACAATTATTCATGCAGCCATTCATTTCTGTTTGCGCAATACAGTTGCCATTACCTTACCAAGAAGGGCTAGCATCACACAGCAATGCTGCTCAGCTTTTCACACCTGCTATAACTGAACTCTGGTGAGTTATGCAAGTATATTTGCTCCTTTTAAAAATATTTCACCATTAGTTTGGAACCACCCTTGCTCTCACAGGATGGGAATAAGAGAAACAAAAGGAATAGATAAGTGATACTAATGCCTTAATCATTATTGGCACAGAATCTGTCTTAACAAATATCCTTCAGCACACATACCATAGTTAAAAAACACTCTTGCTCACACAAGACTGTGCTGGATGGGGCAGGATTAGGTCCCTGGAATGTTAATACCTTTAATTCCTAGCTATAGCTGAAGGAAGCTGAAAGCAGCCCCGGATGCTGCCTCCCCTAGCCCTGGGCAGCAACAGAATCACAGAATGTGAGGAGTTGGAAGGGACCTCAAAAGATCATCCAGTCCAACCCCCCTGCCAAAGCAGGATCACCCACAGTAGGTCACACAGGAAACTGGGGCTCACTTGCTAAGTGAAATACTCATTAGCTGACTAAACCAACAGCCACAGTTACCTTATGGCTTGTCCTCAGAATGAGCACAACCCCCTCCTGATCAAGGGGCAAGGCTGACCTCTCCCCAGGGCCTCGAATTCCCCTGTTGCCACAGGCTCTCTGTACCTGTGCATCACCTGGAGCAGCATGGCAGAGCCCAGCAAGCAACTACAGACACAGTACCTTGAACTGGAGGCTGCCTGCTCCTCACCCCGTGGGACCCAACATGTCCCACCACCGACCATGGGCACCTACATGCTTGTTTCCATACAAATGACTTTGTCAGAGGTTACGAAGCCCACAAAAGCCACAAGTCAGTGCACTACCTTGGTGCACTCATGGTCTGCATTAAGCTGTTATTATGCAAAGGTGTTTCCTGCAATTTATCTGCATTCTGTCCATCTATAACTAATGTCAGTCTTTAAGTGCTCTTGGTGACTTCTGCAGTTTCCATCCTGGATCAGTTTCCTTTCAGGATCATAAGATAAAACCCAATTACTACACAGTATATTACTGTACAACTTGCACAACAGTTGCAGTAACAAGTGTTTTCAAAACGTTGGCTCAGAAAGAATTGCCTCTTTTCTGCAAGTCACGGGGTGCATCCAGAAACACACATAGAATTTGAACACATACACAATTTTTAGGGTCCCAGAGGTGTCCCTTGCTCTGCACTGTTTAACAGTCTTGTGAGACATGCAGAACAACCTCAGAAAAACAAAGGAGCAGCCTACCATGCTCAATCAGCAAAAGAAAGGCAGGAATAAGTTTTCCTGTGCCATAAATAAGGAAGTTGGATAAGCAAGGGGATACTTTTTGCTATTGGATATTACATCTCTGCTGCTGTGCACATACATGCACATATACATATATACATATACACACATACACGCATGACAAACATGTCAGTGTTGCAACTTCTGCTTATGTAAACCCAGGGCATAACTCACCTGTTTCTCTGCTGAGTGACTCTCCCCATTTAAGGGAACTTTTGTCTCATCCTCCCAGCCGGGTGCCCTCTGCACATTGGGATGATCTTGGATGACTGATCCATTCTTACAGTCCATGACCTTCATTTCCCAACTGAGCTGCTGACTCAAGACATGGTGAAAGAAAAGGCTTTTTTGCGGCATTGGCAGGAACCACGCTGTGCCAAAGGCAATGGATATGCTGGTTAAGGAGATAACGTTCAAGCTGAAGAGGGACCACCCTGCCACTGACACAAGGACCTGCCCGGACACCGAGCCCACCGTGTAGCCCACCAGGGTGGCGCTCCGGCAGTAGCTGGTGACCTTCTGGTACAAGTTGACATCGACCACACTGTAGATGTAGGAGTAATAGGCGATGTCAGTGGCGGTCCCCATCCCGTAGAAGAACTCGAGGAACTGGACAGCCCGCAGCCCCTGGGCGTACAGCAGCATGAACCAGGTGATGATGAGGCTCAGGCCCTGCAGCAGGACGACGGGCTTGTACCGCAGGTAGTCCGTGGCCAGGAACAGTGGGAACAGCAGCGCCAAGTAGGAGTACGTCCACACCGGATAAATCTCGTTGAACACCTGGCGGGGAAAGGAAAAAAGCGGCGGTAAACCCCAGCACCTGCAAGGAAAACACAGACACCTGGACGGGGATGTGGGGTGCCTGGGGCCTCGGTACCTGTGTCTCGGAGAGGTTTTTGTGTGGCCCCAGCAGGTATCGGGTGAGGAAGGGCTCCGAGGGCCGCACGCTGCAGAAAAAACCGTAGGCGC
>NW_010188419.1:51563-61516 GCF_000695765.1 Mesitornis unicolor | reverse complement strand
CTTGTCCGTCCAGCCTGTCCCCTCTCCGTCCCCAGCCTCGGCCCCCCGCCCCACCGCTCTCTCTGCCCTTCCTGCCTGTCCCCTGTCAGTCCTCTGCCTCGGACCCTGTCCGTCCTGCCGCTCGCCCTGCCTGTCCTCCTGCTCACTCTTTCTGTCCCGCTGCCTGACCCCTGGCAGTTCCCCTGGCCGCTCTTGCCTGCTCCCCCGGTGCGCCCTGCTTGTTCTGCCTGCTGCAGGTACCTGGGCTCACCCGCATGCCCTCCGTTTCATCCCCTCTCCTCTCTGCTCCTCATCATCTCGCCCCGGCCCTTCCCGCTCCTTCCCGTCCTCCCTGCCTGTGCCCCTGTGCCCGGGCTTCTCCCCGAGGTTGTGCCCTGCAATTCCCGTCACTGCATCCCTCCATCCTTCTGCAGCCTCCATGACCCTGGCTTCGTCCCGGTGGTCCTTCCAGCTGCACCATGGCTTGTCTCTGTCCCTGTGTGTCCCACTGTCCCTCCTCTGCCTGTCCCACTCCATCTCTCGCATCCCTCACCTCGTCTGTCTGCCCTGCACATTCATCTGGTTCACTATGTGCATCTGTTTGTTGAGGCTTGTGTTTGTCTGTCCTCCCTTCCCGTTCATTTCCCATTTATTTAGCTTTTATTCATAGTGCTGGCCTTGTCTGTTTGTCCACTGCATGCAGCCTCCTACCAAGTGTGTCTGTCTCCTCTCTGTCCGTCAGTCTGTGTACTAACTGTGCCATCCCTCCCCTTGGTACCAGCCATCTCAATCCTGTCCAGCCATTGCAGTTCTGTGTCACTGAATCCCTTCAGCATAGCTTTCCAGCAGTTTGTCCAGGCAACCGCTGTGCCTGTGAACTTTGCACATCTGGCTGTAACACCATCACTCTGCAAATTAGCTTTCTCCTGTCTATCTGCCCATCTCTCCTTTCCTTCATCGCTCTATTGCTCAGTTCGTTTTTCTCTCTATCTGCCTGTGGCATCTATATATCATTTGTCCACAAAATAAATCTCTTTCTATCCTGTATACTGCCCACTCATCTTCTTTATCTACCCTCCTACTTACCAAAGGCATATACATTTACAGTATCTATGGGATCTGTTGCATTATACATATGCTTGTTATATTCACATACAAAATTTATGGGCACACACAATCTCACACAACACAAGTGATGTGGATCGGTGCAGTATTACCGTACTGTTCTTTTTCTGTCACTGTCACCACAGTTTATAAAGAAGTTGTGTATTTACTAACATGCAAAAGGCTTTCTTAGGGTACATTTTTGGGTTTATTGTCTTTTTAATAGGCTGTCTTTGGGAGAGCTGGGGTGGGCTTGTAGTTCCATTTGGTATCCAATTAATCGCTGGCTTTTTGTAATACTTCCAAAATTGACTTTATGTACAACGTAGACAAACACAGTGAAAATTTCTCTCTCTGAAATATTACAAGGTACCAAATGGCCCCTGGAGGCATGTTTGAAAAGCATCTAGGGTGACAAATGAAGATGCCGGCTACGCAAAAAATCCCATTCAGAGATTGACAATAATACTAAAGATTCTTAGAAAAAGAAAGGAAAAAAAAAAGGTACATTTGGCTCTGTACTGAAAGAAGCAAAACAGATAAGGACTTATGAGAAAAAGCATTTTCAGCAACAACTTTAAATAGCGATTGGGAGGCTTTGATTCAAGGACCAGAATTACAGCCTCCGCCGTGAAGGCCAGCTTGCACATTTATCACCTACACCAAATTTAGTTAGGACTTATAGCACAAAATTGCAGGAGCGTCACTGGTATTTCTGAAACCTTTCATGCAGCAGGCTCTTTTGTTTACAAATAAGGGGTTATGTCAGACATTTAGTGACATTTGGTTTTCCGTGACAATTTTGCTCCTTTAATTCTGCTGTTATTGAAAAGCTTATTGAGAACAGTCAGTAACGGCATTACAGTGGGAGCAACCACTTCATTGCCTCACCTTGTATGGGAGTTTATAATTTTTTGGGAAAAAAGCAGAGATCGAAACAATAATTGCAGAAATTCTACCAGACTAAATGGGGGTTAGCTTGATCTGTTGGACAAACAGGCACGTTACTGAAATATTTTCCCCTCCATCTCGTGAGTCCCCTCTGTTAAACCGCAATGAGAATATGTGAAAATCAAATCAAAATCCTTCTTTTGTCATTGACGTTTCAGTGGTTACTGAGAGGGCTCTCCCTTGAGAACTGGTGGGTAGCTGAAAGTTAAAACTGTTCTTAAACCTACATGATAGCAGAGTCCGAGTGCCGGTCTTTTCAAGGTGCTACTGTAGCGTCTTTAAAGCTAGCTGGCTGGCAATACCCGATTCTGGAGAGCTCTTACTGGTGTCTGTGCATCTGACACATCTGACTACAGCCCGATGATGAACGTGACTGTGGGAAGTCCCTTTTCAATTCATTTTGATTGCAAATTGGAGATAGCTGATTCGGTGCATGCGTTCGGGCTAGTGTAGCCCTGTTGCTGCTCTCTCGATCCGCTGTGCTGTAGCATTGTCCCTGAATCCAGGATGGCACACGAGCTAACATTTCCTTTTTGACTTAATCTTGCTGATCTCTCCTTATCTTGCAGACGATCTGGCCTCATCTAGAGTCCGCCTGTATTTCTTCATCTCGAATGAAGGGAACCAGAACTTGTTTGTCGTTCAAGCCAGCCTGTGGCTTTACTTGAAGCTGCTTCCATATGTCTTAGAGAAAGGCAGCAGGCGAAAAGTAAGAGTCAAAGTCTATTTCCAAGACCCGGACACTAGCAACAAGTGGAATGTGGTTGAAAAGAAAGTTGATCTCAAAAGAAGTGGTTGGCACACTTTTCCCATGACAGAGGCAATCCAGGCTCTGTTTGAGAGAGGAGAAAGGAGACTGAACTTGGATGTTCAATGTGAGGGCTGTGAAGAGTATTCAGTGCTGCCAATTTATGTGGACCCTGGGGAGGAATCCCACCGGCCTTTTTTAGTGGTGCAAGCCCGCCTCGCCGATAACAAACACAGGATCCGGAAAAGAGGCCTGGAGTGCGATGGCAGGACCAATCTATGTTGCAGGCAACAGTTTTACATTGACTTTAGACTCATTGGGTGGAATGACTGGATCATAGCACCATCAGGTTACTATGGGAATTACTGTGAAGGGAGCTGCCCGGCCTACTTGGCCGGTGTCCCGGGGTCGGCTTCCTCCTTTCACACCGCTGTCGTGAATCAGTACCGAATGCGGGGGCTGAACCCGGGCACCGTGAACTCCTGTTGCATTCCAACCAAACTTAGCACAATGTCAATGCTGTACTTTGATGATGAATACAACATTGTGAAAAGGGACGTTCCCAATATGATTGTGGAAGAATGTGGTTGTGCTTGATTTAAGGTGTGTTTTTGGGGGGGGAGAGAGAGAGAGAGAGAAAGAGAGAGAGAGAGAAACATTCCCGTACAAGATGGTGTTAGAGGAAGTTTCACTGTGTATCCAGGCATCAGTGTTGGAAAGTCACTGTGGAAAAGTTTGACAAAAAAAAAAAAGAAAAAAAAATCATTTCACTTTGATGTCAGGACAGTGGCAGTTTGTGGATCTTGGACACTTATATATTCTACCACTTATAAGTTAATGCTATGAAATATTTTAAAGACACACACACACACACACACACACACAAAATGTGGGCACGCACACAAACACGGGCTCATACACACACGCACAGACACAGACGCACACACAAGGCAGCTCAGAAAAGGGACATGAGCACAGAAAGTCAGTGACCAGTGACGACGGACCTAAATGCCTGCCAGTACGAGTGAGCGGCTGAGCAGCTGTTTCCCCGCCTGCCGGCGACGCCAGACCGAAATGAGCTCCCTTTGCTCAGGCAAAAGCACAGACTGCGAGAACACAACGTAGTCTTGCATGCAGGTGTCGAAATGACCAAACTTAAAAAAAAAAGGGAGAAAAAAAAAGTCGACCGTCACCTCTTATGTCTAACGGGAAGCTGCAGAACACCTGCCTTGGGAGGTGATCACTTCCTCTTAATTTAAATTTTTCTAAATGTAAACATCACAGATACCCGCATCTTCCTACAGCACTTCCAGTAAGGAATCGCATGGTACCGTCAGAGAGAGGGGAAAGGGGACCGATGCATAAGCAACTGCTCTATTTCCAACATCTGACTGTTGCAAAGTCACAAGCTGGGCTGGCGTGATCCAATGCTTTAAGTGCCCCCTGGCAGCCCATGGGTGGCTGCACCCACTGTGTTTGGGAACAGGGGATCCGGTACCCTACCTGGACTGTGTTGACCGTTGGCATCTCTCGCTGTTGGGAGAACAGAAAGTCAAAGTTTCAATTCTTTAACAAGGGATTCAGCGAGGACGTGTCATGTGGGGGATGAGCAAACAAGCAACCGCCGCCACGGCTCAACCAATGAACCCTAAAGAGTGTGACAGTAACAGAGTGGAGATGTTCTGAAAAATGCGGTGCGTTTAATAACAGGCGAGGAACATTTTAATAAGTCTGGGAAAGGAGGAGAGCGCTTTCAATTTCCTTACCAGGAGGTGTCGAGGATGGCCATAAAGATCAGAAAATAATGATACAGCATAGCACTTGCAAACTGCTTGAATGCACGTATAATAGCACTTGCAAATTTCAATGCCTTGAAAAGTGGTACTTGATAGTGCACTTATCTTTGCTCACTATCTAGGTAAACAGGTGCCGCATGAGCTATGCAATTTAAAGTGTTGACCCATACTAGACAAAACTGGACTTATGATATGACTTTTTTATATTTTTTTATACTTGAAATTGAATCTTTTGCTTCTTTTTTAAAGCGAATGATTGCTTTTAATGTTTGCACTGATTTAGTTGCATGATTAGTCAAAAAAACTGCCATTTGAAAAAAATGTTATTTTTATAGCAGCAAAAAATGAATACAGTTAAATGTATTATACATAAATTTTGGAACCAAAGAGGCCAACATATTAGTTATAATTTTTATGAGATGGCAAAGCCATCATATATCATGTAGTCATACTGAGCAATCCCTCACGAGGCCTACCAATTGTTTCAGGGTACAAAATGGATTCTGTTTGTTCTATTCAGTGTCTTTTCTATACCATACGCACATGGAATGTAGAGTGAAAAAAAAAATTACTATTGTAGAATACATTACAATATGTGCATCCTTTAAATCCAATTTTTATGTTTATTTAATAAAGTTCCTTTTAGGTTCTGTTCCATAATAATTTAAACCAAACAATTTTCACTTAGATTTGCTGTTGAAGTATTTTACATTTGTGTACAGTTTAAATAAATAAAAAAGATTGAAAACTGGATCTGCTTGCCTTTTTTTTTTTTTTGCTTTTTTTTCAGTGTGTAACATCTGGAGAAACTTGCTTACTTTCGGGACTGAATGCGACTGCAGACGGCGAACTGTCGCATTAGACCATAGTCGTATTAGTCATTGCAGAAAGCCTTGTCTGAGAGCTCAGCTGCGATCCTAAAAATGTTACACTTGAGTTTTACTGCCGTCTCTGCATGTAAGCATCTGCTTCTTTCTGTCTGCATCAGTGCAGGGTCTGAGGGTGCAGGAACGGCACTGTTCCGCATACCTGCAGGTCATTTACAGCCAGTTCCTGGTTCACCTGCTGTGTAAGAATGTAACTTCTTGTCTAGGTCACTCCCTGATAGTTTACAAGAAGTAAAAAAAATACCGTGGAAAGCACTTCCAGGAAAAAGAGGTCAGTACTAAGTTTGTTTAACTTTTTTTTTTTTGCATTAGCTGGCACCAAGGAGAGGGTTTTTTGAGTAAAATACAGCTCCTTTACTAACAAAACCCCAAAATGTTGATGAATACTCATAGAAATTCTCATCACCTGTGCGTATATCCAGATATTGATTTCATTGATCTGCACAGATAAGTTCTTCCTCCTGGAGCCCTAAGCAAATGCCAGCTGAAGCTGACAGAGAAGGACCTCTGTTGGCTTAGCAAACGTTACATCTGACCCTGAGACCTGGAAAGTGTTGAAGAAGCAAGTTCATGCAGCTAATGATGGGTTCCAGTTACAATTCACAAAGTGCAGCTCAGCCAACCCCTCCCCAGAGCCAGACATGGGTTCAATGGCTTTGTTTCAGGAGACCTCTAGGAGCAATTTGCTGTGGCTGTGTCAACAACCTGCTGCACAGAACTTTGTCCCCCAGACCAAATTTTTTGAATATTTCATAGCTTTCTCACCACCTCGAAGTGCACATTTATTGTCAAAGCCACCAGTCGCTGTTCCTGCTCCATCCCTCAGCAGCCATCTCCCCTGCCTGTGTTCCCTGGGTCAACCATGCTACTGATGAGTTCAATAAATTCCCCTTGAAATCAGTGAAAAGTCATTGCTCTTCAGTCTGAAGGCATGTTTGACCTAATGTGACACCATCATTACAAATAAGGTTAGGTTGCACTTCTAAAAATGGGATTATATTAAGAAATATTGCCCATTGAAATGCAGGGCCCTGGAGGCTGGCTCCAGTTAGGTTTCGTTCTTAATTGAAAGTGTTTGATTTCTGGGGTCAAAACCAAGCCCTGTGTTGGACACAGGGACTCCTGTGGTCTCCCAGGAGGAGAGCAGGGTGTCTCAGCATGGTATTTTTGACAGCCAGGGGAGCAGGGAGCTGATGGCAGCCAGGAATGGGCTGTGCTCTGCATCCCACCACAAACCCATAGGCAAGCCCAAGATCCTGAACTTCTTCACAGAGGCTGGCAGAGAACATCCATTTTCTTAGTAAGAAGCTTTCACAGCTTTCCTCCGCTGCCTTCCCTGCTCCCCCATTTGCAGCTACCACCCTGATGTCCATGGGGCAGAAACAGAAATGCAAAGAAGAGCACAAATCAGTGTGGTGTGAGGGGCACCACCCGGGGATCATAATCCAGGTTCCCAGGTCCTTTTATTTTGTGTGAAACAATGACTGGAAATCACTCAGAACAGAAAATGCTTTGAGTTTTCTGCAGCATGGAGTCACTCACTACTCTGGACACGCTGCAGGGAGTGAGGTGTTCCCAAGTCTTGGTGCCGGCAGCAACCTGTCATACAGATTTCTAAGGCTAAAATTGAATACAATTTAAAAGGTTTTTAACTTTGTGGGACCAATCTGAGACAGTTTGGGCTTGTTTTTTTTCAGAGATGTGACAAGGCTACCTCTCTTGCCAGCTTTTTTGCAGAGGGCTGCAGAAATTCCACTACTTGCAGCTTCTACCACCTGCATTTTTGAAATCAGGCAAAATGAAAAATGAGATGGCCAAGCTTGATGGCTGCCTTTTGAAAATTTTGGGTTTTATTTTCCCACCTGTCATTCCCATCCTTATAAAACTGAGCAACCACTTCCATTGCCTTATGCCAGGTTAGGTACTGTACCTAAAAAACCCAGCGGGGTCCAGTCCATACTCCCCCCAAGGTGACTAGGTGTCTCCCTCTTGTCCCTGATAGGCTTTGAATTTGGTCCTGTAAATGCTAAATAGTTATCATCTATTATGCAGCAGAATCAATCTCTGCAGCTGGAAAACCTTCATCCTTTAAAATATTCTAACACAGGCAAAACCGCGTTCCCAGTGCCTGGACGTCCCACTGGTGTTAATGGGGTTGGTGTGAACGAGGTGACTGTCATGATGTGGTGCAACAGAGCACTTGGTGGATTAACTTTGCATACATCACATATTTCTACACATAACAGACACCTGCTCCAAAATCGCCAGCTCTTACCATCTTTGCTTGGTTACTTGTGAGCAATGAAGTCAGCAGCTGAAATTAATTGCTGCACTCACCCCGCCATGGGAGAAGAAGGAAACCCCTCACTGAATTAATCCTTCTTAAGAAACTATTTTTTTGTTTGGAGTTGTTTTGTACTGTGAAGGGTTGAAGAACATTTTTCAAAATGGATCAGAAATACTGATTTTTGTCTTAGAGCCTGTTTCTGTTAATACTGGTATCAGTCTGTGGTAACTCCACTAAAGTCTGCAGATGTAATTCAGGTTAGCACCACTGTAACTAAAGACACATCTGAATCTGGTTTTCTTGAAATCCTGATTGGGCCCAGCTCATTCTCAGTATTTCTAAGGATTTTTTTTTCTGCTTTAAAATCAGCAGCTAAAAGATTTAACAAAACACAGAGATGCTGCATGAGAGATCAGACCAAGAGAAGACACCTAATCATGAACACAGGGAGACTCTTCCTGCATGCACTAAGAGTTTAGCCAGGAATTAGCAATCTGCTTCAGTGCATAATACCCCAGTATCTTTCATTTGCTCACCCAGTCAATACGCCTGAAGCAAAACCTGGATTTACCTGGCTGCTTGTAATGTTAGGGGCCAATTTTATTTGGGTAACTTCATTGATTTCAGGGGAATTGTTTCTGATTTGTACTAGAATAAGTGGGAGCAGATTTAGGTTCTTTAATGTTCTTCCAGTTTAGCTCTTGGAATAACTTATATTTCATTATTATGTGTTTATGTAATTAGTGCAATTATATCAAATTATATAATTGGTACAATTACTTGGACTCATGTAACCACTGCATATAGCATTCCATGCTGTAAAATCTTTTACTCTGAAAAAAAAAAAAAGAAGTCAATATTACATGGGAATTTTAATTTGTTTTTAAATTCCAGTATCAAATTTAGGGCCTGACCACATGCAAGGAACTTCTGGTTCACATCAGTGGAACCTCTCTGAGCAGGCAGCTTGCAGTCTTCATCATAGATACTGGGTTTTTAATCTGATTTGGCCAATTCTATTCAACAGAGGCCCTCCTTGAATGTGTGCAGCTCTAACCAGTCTTCCTTGTACAAAGCAAAGATGTCAAGTTTTTACACACACACTGTATAACCTGAGAGATCTCTGGAACCATCAGAGACCTGAGATGTGTGTACAGCTTCCTTATACTTGATCAGATTTACCATCTCTGTGATCTGCCACTGAGAATTTTAAGCTAATACTTTTATTAAATTCATAGGCTCCCTCTTTTTGGTCCTTGAACCTGTTTTTTCCTGCCACTATCATTTGCTTTCAGGGTACATTGTTGTGAAAGTTTGGAAATAGAGTGGTCAGCATAGGAGTCTGTTGTGGGCAAAGTCAAAGTAAGTATATCCAGCAAAACAGGAAAAAATGAGAAGAATAAAACCAGAGAGGTGTATTAATTTCCCTAGGTCAGACATCACCATCAAGGATGAGATCTGTCATTGCTGGCCACCTGGTGGACCTCTCCTGATGAAAGAGTCAGCCCTCCCAGGTGGTCAGCCTTTCGAGCTCTAGCCTGGCCCACATGTAATGGTTAAATCCAGCTGCGAAGTGCCCAGACCCCAGGTGAGGCCCATCTCTGCCTAATGACAGCTCTGCAGAGCCCAGCTGCTGCCTGCTTCTTTTCACTTTGGACCTGCTGTTGGAGAGGGTTCATCTCTCACTACGTCCTCCTGCAGACTGGCCTTTGAAATCAGGCCGGGAGAGGCAGCTGCAGCCTACCACAACACAGCCATTTTAGGGCTGCAGCTAGCACTGCCTCGCTGCCTTCCTCCAGCTGGTAAGTGTGCTTAGTGCCTGTTATTTTTATCTTGAGCTTTTGCTTTGTTTTTGAGGATAATTGCACGTTATTGCTGCAATATGTTATAATAAGTGCTATGAAGATGACTATTGTATCCAAGGGGAAAGAAGATGTGGCTGAGGAGCAAACTTAAACCTATGTGTCAGCAAAACAAACATGCCGTGTTTCGGCTGCGTCAGGCAAGTGGTACCAAAGTGGCATTTCGGTTTTGCCCAGGCGGAGGCTGCAGGGCTGATCTCACCCCTCTTTGCTTTTTTGGATGGAGCGGCTTGTGCCCATTTCTGTAGAAGAGTTTGTGACAGGCAGTGGAAGAGCTGCAGTGGCCACAATTTCCTGCGGCTGGAGCTTAGCTCTGCACTCGGGTGATGAGAACTGGTT
>NW_010188419.1:47820-51532 GCF_000695765.1 Mesitornis unicolor | reverse complement strand
AGGAATGAGGTAGGAGAGGCAGATGCTGAAGTGACATCTGTTTGGGGATAAAAGGTTGTAAATGCTACCATATCCAACTTCTATGAGCTGGAGCAGGCTAGGCTCCTGGACTTTTGGAACCTCCTGTCCCATCTCCTATTCGCTATGTTCTCTGTAATCAGGTTTGGTTTCTTATGGCTTATTTTTGGGTCAAGTTTTGGAACTGACCCACAGCTGTGGGACTCTAAGCATAAAAAAAAAATAAAAAATAATTCAGGACCTTGTAAATTAAGGCCTTGGGCTCCTGTGAAAGGAAACAAACAACTCTTATCTCTCTTAATGAGAGTCGTATATGTGTATTTTGTATGCAATTGTATGAATTATCTTTAGCAGTGATACTTTGGAAGAGCATGTAATTTATGAGGTGGTTATCAGTGACTCATAAGTATTTATTTATGTCTTATATGCATTGTGTATGTTTGGCTTTATTGGAGTGGCATGTTTGCATGGGTGAGCATGCATTTTATGTGTAAACATGCATAGACAAGAAACACAAGGCTTT
Source organism: Mesitornis unicolor (assembly GCF_000695765.1). Lineage (NCBI taxonomy): Eukaryota > Metazoa > Chordata > Aves > Mesitornithiformes > Mesitornithidae > Mesitornis > Mesitornis unicolor. The sequence continues at coordinate 50,991 of NW_010188419.1, read as the reverse complement.
CTCTAAGCAAATCAACTTCTACTGTGTTAATGCCTCTGTAATAAAATAGGGGTTTTTTGGGATCCTAATGATCCTGATTATTGGAGATAATGCAGTGTAGCTACCCACTGTTTTGAGTAGACTTCTTGACTTTTGGGTACCTCATGTCAAGTATATGGTCTTGCATTAAGTACGTGGAATGTAAGTGCTCCTGTGATGGCTGAAGAGTAGGCAGCCTGTTCTCAGATGTGGCTGTGCTCCAGCCAGCTCCACCTCCAAGAGAATGCAGCAAACCACTTTCGCTCAACCTGTGTTTTTGAAACTGTTTAGAAGCTAGTTTGGTCTTTAGCACAGCTCAAAGCAACCTTGAGGCTGCTAAAGCTCCCCTAGAGGGCAGCTGCCAGGTGTCCCCAGTGCTGCTGTAAAAGCCGAAGTCCTGGAATATCATAGTGCTATGGTCATGCATCCTCTGCTGGGCCACACTTCCTACACTGGGAGCTTCTGGGCGGCACTTGAGCAGACTGGAGCCAACCTAAATCTCTGTGCCGAGTGTTTCTTATTAGCTGTGCAGCAGGCACAGAGACTTGGGATGTAAGCTGGCTCCGCTTATATTAGCTGCACACCGCAGTGGTTGGAACCACTACATTAACAGTGCGTGACAATGAATTGAGCCCTATACTTCATTTTATGGGTGGATTCCCCTTACATTGTTCTCATTTCTCCCCCCTCCCTAGTTGTAGACATGTGAAGAGAACATTTTTCCAGACCATATCTCCTTGAATCGGTTTACTGCATCAAGCGAGGAAAGTAAAACTATATTTAAGTTATACCCTAAATGAAAGCTTTTTCTACTCTGGGTGCCACAAATAGACTTTTAATTATGGGAAGTATATACTGTAAGTGCACTCTGGGATTTGATACCATGCTTGATCTGTCAAGCCTGTGAATGTGCCAGCTCTTACAGGAATCTTTTTCCTCAGCATCACCAGCTGCAGTTCAGTTACTGGATAAACAACAAAAGTAATGGCAAATCAGTCCATTTGCTGCCGGTGACCAGTTTTCCATCTCTGGCAGACTGTCTTGTGGTGATGTTGAACATTATAACAATTCAGATGTGCTCTGTGACTTGCTGGGCTTAAAAATCTGTTGGTGTTAATGCAAGGCCAGATTCAGTTATTCGCACCTGAGGGAAGCAGATTCAAAATACTACTGAAGTGGAATTTCTCCATTATTTACAGCCATAAATGGGCTGCAAACTGCACAGAGCAAAGCCTGTAGTATCTATGGTGCAATATCAGAGCCAGGCTGAAAATGCTGCAACTCCATGAGCTTCCGTTCAGTTGCACCCATTTGGACCAGGTGTAAATTTATCTTGTTGGCTTGTAGACAAAAACCCTTGCTTTAGATCAGTCAGCAGTTGGGCTCCCAGTATTGTGCTCTGTGGATCTCTGTGATAGCAGCTATTGTTCTTTTCTGCAATATGCTCATGGCATCAGGCATTATGACTCATGTCATAATACCATTGTGAGCCGTTTGTTTAATAATACAGCATCCGTATCGTGTCACTCTAGCCATGTTCTTAACTCTTTCTATTATTAACTTCTGTTTTGAAGTGTTTATACTTGTAATTTGGTTTTTAAAACTCTCACTGGGCATAAGCTGGCGTAAAAGGAAAAGGTTCATAAATCCATCTGAAGGAATCTGACAAATAATTTATTGGCCATGCCTGATCAGAAAAGCAAGAAGTGTGTATTTGTTTAAGGCTTTTTTTTTTTGGTTAGCAATAAATGAAAATACAGGCTTCATCAACACTTAGAAAAGAAAATGCTGATGCTACTTTTTTTTTCTTTTTTCTTTTTCCCCTCCTGTAGGACTAGTTGAATTTAAATGTTAATGGTATCTTTTAATTTGACAAAGCAGGATGCTGGAAAAAAGGTAACATGCCTTTTTCCTGCCAACCAATTTAGTAATTTGTTAGGGTGGTTGTTCTTTTAGGCAGGGGTGTATCTCCCTTCTATCTAGAGATCTTTGAAGCCCTTTTTCTGCATGGTGCCAGGAATGCACAATGAAGAACCTCCTTAGGTCTTCCTTTCTGTCCACTCGCAGAAGAGAGGATCAGGACCCAGTGAGGATTTGGGCAGCAGGTCTTCTGTCGAAGCTGTTGGAGTAGGAACCCTTAGCCTATAAACACTTTGGGATTGGGGAACATCTGAAAAGTTCTTTGTTGCTGTTATTCTGTTGTTGTTGTGGGTTTTTCTGTCTGATCAGCTTAGCTTCTGGCAGTGTTGTTATACGATGACAATCCAGAGGTGTCTTTCTGGAAAACAGAAGAGTTCTGGAACATAAATGTAGCTCTCTTCCATTCTATGGGGATGTCTGTAGTGACCCTTTATTGGGGCTCTGAGTAAATCTTGCCATAATTGATAGAAACAGCTTTAAAAGAAAAGCAAAACAGATCATGAAGGAAAGAAAGAGCTGATAAAGCTTCTAGCATCAAGAGTGTGCATGTTGAAACACTCTCTAATTATATATTTATCCAATCCAGTTAATACTACAGAGCTTGCAAAAAAAGCCCCATAATTAGGGGTTATGAAAATGTCTACATAGCAATAATATGGCACCTAAATATAGCATCTTTCCTCCTGAAGCACTTTACATCATTTGAGAACCATGGACTCAATCCACAGCTGGCATTCACAGGTGCAACCGTATTGATTTCGATGGAATAGTGCCATTTTTACCAGGGATTAATTTTGTCATAAATGGAAGTTTTATCTCTCCTACAGGGCTTGTAGGGCTGCCCATCACAATAGTATCTGCATATCTTTCACATGTAACTAGCTGGCAATAACAAAACCCTTAGCAGACTTCACAGAGTCTATGCTGCATCTGCCTTCTTGTGCTGCAGAAATCTTTGCTCAGGCTAAACTTATTTGTACTGTGTATTTTGGAGACAGGGAGAGAACAGTTGGTGGTGGCAAAGATGTGTGATGCTCTTTAGGTCGGTAAAGATGGCTTTGGCTACAAGTTTTGTTTAACCTTTCTGTCAGAAGCTGATTTCACAGTTGTTGTATCTTGATTGAGAGCGTCAGGACGTTGTGACTTATGTTGCTCAGAGCACACCTGGAAGCTCAAACACATGTTCCTGAATGTAGTAGAACCCAAATTATGTATTGATCATGGTATCCGTAA
>NW_010188419.1:21665-47789 GCF_000695765.1 Mesitornis unicolor | reverse complement strand
AAAGAGTGTTGATGCACATTTATGACTGAACTTAATTTAAAAATTGTTAGTGAACTTCATCCAAACTGGAATTTGCCAAGTTAACAAGCCTAAGGCTCAACATCAGAAAGTACCACTAGACTCCCAGAATAGGCTCTGGAGACTCTAGTCTACTTTTATGCTGGTTTGAAGGCTTCCTATAAAACTAAGTACAAGCCTTTTAGCTACTTCATACAGCCTCTAATATGAGAAAGATGGTGTTTACGGAGTGTGAAGTGAAGGACTCATACTAAGAGCTTGTAATGAAAGGAAAAGGAGATGGTTTTATACTTCAGACATATTGGCCAGTACCTTGAATAGCCCAAGCAGTTCTGGACCGCTCATCTCAAACATAGCAGAACTTGGAACAGTTATAGGAAAGATAAAAATCCTAAGCTGAATGGTTTCCGTGTGAGGAGCTGAAACTTCTAGGCCTGAAGAAGAGGAGATGTTCATGGGGTAAGAGTGAACCCTGCAAGGCAACAGCATCAGTCAAAAGGTGGGTCGAACTTGTTTGTTCTGTGACAGTACATCAGTTAAGGTCATTAAATTAACTAGAAGCCAGGCTCAAAGCAAACAGAAGGAGATGTTCCCTGTGCAACTGGTAGTGGACACAAAGAATTTGCTGCCAAAGGTGCCTGTGGAGGCTAAAAGCTTATTAGGGTTCAAAGGATGACTGGACAAGTTTGTGTAAAGAAATGCATGGAGGATTACTAAGTAGCTAGAAACCACATCTGGCTTAGGAAATACCTTGATCTGAAAATAGCTGGAGGCTAGCACAAATGTGAGGGAAATATCATAAGTGGTTGCCTTACTTCTACTATTTTCTGGCTGTGTGACCACTACAGGAGACTCAATGTTGGGCTAGATGGACTGGTGTGGCTGTTCTTCTGCTTATAGTTGATATAGCACTCTGCTGCGCATGTTGTTGCAGCAGGTGGACACGAGTCACTGCTCCGGTGGTGGTGTGCACTCCAGTTCTGTTGCGATCGCGACTAGGGAACTTGGTTTCATGTTGTTGCCTGTGAAGGTCTGGGTTCAGATCCTCAGTGAAATGCATCTGGATGATGTTTTGTGCTGGAATACCAGCTTAATATGAATGAAGGGGAGAAACTGTGGAGCACTGAAAACTAGCCCAGTTTCCTGTAATAACTGACTTTCCTTTGAGGCCTCTTTCCAAAGCTTTACAAGACAGACCCTGCATTACATAGCTTCAGAGCTCGGAAAGGATCGAGTAGCTGTAAAGTCTTATTGTGAAAGAGAATAAATTATATTGAGCAACTCCTACGCACACATACAGGAGAAAAAATTTCACCTCCTCCCATAATATCAGATTGTTGATATTCCCTGCATAGAACTGTAGGGAATAAACAAATGCATTCATTAACATTTACCCAGTAAGGTGAACTGAGGACAGAATATCAGTCCAGATATCCAGGCTTATCTCTGAATTTCCTGGATTTTATGGGTTTAAGTCTGACTCTGAACAGGTCTTAAGGGCATTTCCTTGGTGGATTAGAAGGGTCTGTGTGTGGACAGTCCCATCTATAGTACCTATGGGATTGTACAAAGCCCTAGTTTTACTATTTGTATCTGTTTTAAAATCCTGGTATTCATTTGCCTGAGTCAAACAGCTTTCAAAGTGGAATTAGAGTTGGGTACATAGCATGAGGAGAGTACACATCTGGAAAGAGCTCGAAAGACTCAACCAGCATTTCACAGACAAGGTTGGAAGACAAACAAAAACCCCTCTGAAAATGTGGTCTGCAGATGGATCTTTATATTCTCTTCCCCATTATTTTCACGGGAAAAAATTGTCTTTAACAGAAAGGCATTCAGCACAATAACAGCAGGAAAATGACTCAATGGGAGTCATTTTCCTGGATATCTTTTTGTCTGGGTCAGCGCGCAACTTCTTCTGTGCCAAGAGACTCTCTCGCTTGTGGGGTGGCTGCAGCGTTGGAAATGCCATCACCTTCATCAGTGTCTTCTGCTGAAACAGCACTGGATGAAGCTTTAAATTTGTTAGGGGTATTCCTTCAGTAGCAATTGCTGATATGGGGCTCTCCTGCAGTCTTGCCCAGTTTGCCATGGAAAGCGTCACATGGCTCGGGCGGCCAATCCCAGCTCCAAAGATGGTGTGCTTGTTGCAAGCTCGTGCCAAGCCATCTGTAAGATTTGTCAGATAAATGTGACTAGCGAAGTGGCACTCGTGAGCAGATGAAGGGAAATTCCCTAGGGGATTCTTTATTCACTCGTCATTAGCAGGAGAGGCAGTGGGAAAACTCATTGTTTAGCTGTTCAAAACACCAGTGAACATTTGATACCGAGTAATCTTTAAGTAGGGGGGAAAGTTGAACATGTCTTGATCATCCCAGACTCTGTGCTGGAGGCAGAGTATCATGTTCTGCATGTGGGGCTTACCTTGATGAAGAAGGATAAGGATATCTGAGTTTGTCAGTTTGCTAATTTGCCTCGAAACCACCTCCCCTCCCTGGGGTAGCCTTATTCAAAGTGAGCTGAGGCATGGAGCGGCCTGGAGGTGCATTGCTGCTGTTTACCTGTGTGTGTCCCTGATCTTAAACGGAAAATAAAATCTGCCCCTGCTGTGAGGAAGCACTGCCCTCTCACTCTATGAAACCTGCTCACGGGCTCTGCGGTGGCAGCTTTGCAGTGAGCACTAACTCTTGTTGGCTCTAGTTATCAGGCTGACTTAGATGTGATGACTTGTGGAGCAAATTTCCTAAGCTCTGTCACTGATATTTTTTTTTTTAGTGAGCTAAAGTGGGTGCACAGACCATGTTTATGGGAAACAGGAGACCAGTCTCATATTCTCCATAGAACACAGTTGGTGCAACTAATTTCACTGCAGCAAAGGGAATTTTTAGTCTTGGAAATGAATAATCTAAGCTCCAACAACTGCCTTCCTTAGGCATGATGCTTTAGGTAAAGTCCTTGATTGTGTTTTTTTTGTTTTTATTTATTTTTATGTTATTTTTATTTTATTTTATTTTTGTGGTGGGACAGGGAAGTTTTATGGCATCTCAGTTTATGTGATGACAAGGGCATGTGTGGGTATCTGCAGGCACAGAGCATCCTGCTGCTGTTGGCCTTATTACTCATTCAAATTTCACTTATACTGGTTTAAACTGGAGCTTGGAAATTAATGGAAACATCATCCTCTCAAAACATACAACATTCTAGTTACACTGGTTAGGGCCTTTTCCTCCTAGGTAAGGAGGCTAAGCTGGCATTTGGGGAACAGGAGAGGGGCTTGCAGTATTCCCAGTTTCCCAAACTCCATCATGGACTGGATAGCAGTACAGGCCTTGTCTCCAGAGAGGCTGACTTGGTGGATAGGTGAAGGTGACAGAGGGAGAGAGGTTTTCTCCTACTGAATCCCACAAAACCATTCACTTAAAAGACTTGCTGGTGTAGGGTACTGTGAAAGATTCAGATATTATCTCTCACCACTGACTTGCGTAAGTCAAGATGAAAACCAAACAAACTAATCCAGAAAACCATTGTCCTGTAGAAAGGGTACCAAATCCATATTCAGCAGCTTCAATACATGGGCAACCCTCTGTAGTTCCACTAAGCTTGAGGAAGACATGAAACAATACCTGATTTCAGATAGTAGTATGTTAAATGTAAGACTATCTGTGAATTTTTATCAGTGAATAGCTCATTTGCCAGATGGAACAAGTTACATCACTGAAAAGGTATTTGTGAATTTGGGTTGAATGCACTGGATACGTAGAAAAATAAGGGTATTCCAACAAGAACTCTAGACCTTACTTCAGCTTTCGTGTAAATAGATGAACTTCTGTTGACTCCAATACAATGTTGCTTGCTCGCATGAGATCGGTCTTTTTTTACACAGGAAAAAGTCACATCACAAGAGACCTTTGATGTTTTAATGTGTCCTGGCATATCGATGGATACATCCAGTGAAGAACAATAATCTGGGACACTTGGTCTGCGTTTGTGCTTTGCTGGAGATTTGCTATGTAACCTCGAGCAAATCTATTAATCTCCCAGTACCTCAATTCCCCAAATGCAAAATGGAGATAATAAAACATAACTCCCTTAGCAGGGTAAACACATGAAAAAATGTACTTAAAAGCTGTTGGGTACTAGATTAATGGAGACCTATATCTTGTGGGGAAGATTTGTTGTATTATAAATAATACGTCTTCACAATTATTCCATTTAGTCTGCCTTGAAGCCTTCAAAGACATACCACGCAAATGTTTACTGGCAACGTGTTTCCCCCCTTTTATTGGCCAACAACGTGTTTAGACCAGACTTTGCTGTGGCAAAGTATTTCACCGCATTGCACATGGCAAATGGCTCTTTTACTGTAAAAGTAGATTTTTTTTTTCAGAGAATGCCCCAAATAATGCTGTTCTCAGCAAAAGCCTGTGCACCTGGAATAGCTGTCTCTGAGCAGATTTTCCTTGCAAAATGTTCAACATGCTTCTGCCTAGAGCTTTCGACTGAAAGGGAGAATGAAGGAGATCTGGTGGGTACCAAGGGCAAACTTTTTAAGGGCGATGTAACTTTTCAGACCACCTGAAAGAACTTGGGCATGTCTCAAGTCAGGCAAGCAATGCTGGTGCCAAGCTGTCCTGGACAAAAAGGCCAGTGTTGCAGAGTGTGGTTGGATTACCTAGAGTACAAAGTGCGAGTCTACGGGACACCCACCCCGACATTGGTGCACAGGAGCTATGTGAGCCATTAGACCACCCACTGTTCTAGCAGTGTTACTTAGCTTCCCTGGACTCTGTAATTACTCTTGTCATGTTACTGAGGATAACATAGAAATATTGCAGGCATTTGCCTTGAACTTGGCTTCTGTAAGGGAGGGAAAAAGTGCTACACTGAAGACTAAAATGAAAGATGTGATTCTTATCCCACTTGTGCTTGTTTTACATTGGTTTTCTCTGCTGGACTAATTCCTCTTTAACGTTGATGTAATGAGTTCAAAAGTAGGCCTGTATGTGTTTGTAAAACATCTTTGCTTGCCTAAAAGAGGTGTGTATGAGGGTATTTTGGGGAAAGCAGGAGCCTGGAATTGGCTTTTGCTTTAGTTCAGATAAGACTTCCCCCCATCCCCCCGGCCTTGTATGGTGAAAAGTCAGTATGATGCGAAGAAGAGTGAAAGCTTTGTTTCTGTGTTCAGGGCATCAAATAGAAAATTGCATTTGCTCAGGTGCCTTTTCTGTGGGGATGTTCCTCAAGAACTGACAATGGCAAAGGTGTGCTGTCACACCCTCTGTCATGGGCTGCTGGAGATGGGGAGCCGGACTTGCTAATGTGTGAGATGCAAGCTGGAGCATAGGAGGTTCAATCTGAACATAAGGAGAACCTTTTTTACTGTGAGGGTGACAGAGCACTGGCCCAGGCTGCCCAGAGAGGTTATGGAGTCTCCTTCTCTGGAGACATTCAAAACCCACCTGGACGTGTTCCTGTGTGACCTGGTCTGGGTGATCCTGCTCTGGCAGGGGGGTTGGACTGGATGATCTTTCAAGGTCCTTTCCAACTTCTTATATTCTGTGAGATCTTTCATGCCCCTGCCCCCAGAAATAGGGGGAAAAGATGTAATAAAATTGTGGTAACTCTGGTGACAAAGATAATTCCAGATCTGCTTTTGCTGCGCAGCTCAGGAGGTCTCATACAGCCAGCTAAGAAGGGTTGGGTACCAGGAGGGTCTGCTTTTAACCTCTGCCCTGCAGCACAGGAACTATTGAATTGAAGAGTTTCTTGGTGTCTGCTTCTTTGCAATGTAACACTTCTGGGTGAAAGGCACCATGGAAGAACAGCAGCAGCATAAACATACAAAAAAAACCAAAGAAGAATAACCTGAGATGAAAATTAGCTGAGAGGAGAGGTAGTCTCGCAGATAGGGCTTCCACATCGAGCATTAGCTCCTGACAGTCCTCCTGATCTGATGTGAACAGAAACCACAGCAGTGTTTATTTTAATCTCAGGCAAACATCTATGCATTGGGTAAGAATGAAAAGTTGATCTCATGCTTGGGAGGAGTTTGGGAAGAGTGAGTACGTGCTACTCAGCCGTACTCCAGGCAGTGCTGGCCAGTCACTCCAGTAGGCGACGCTGGGAATGGTGGAAGCACTCCTGGTCTCTTGCAGGCTGCAGATGCTGCACTGAACACAGCTCTGAGCCTCTCTGCAGCCTCATCTGTGGTCTGCATGCCCTATGTTACAGGAACCTGTAAGAAGTCTGAGGTTTGGCTACCTCTGACCTCCAGGTGGGATACTATCCCTGAGAAGGTAGCATTCACTTGTGGGCATGTGTGTGTGCTGCTGGGATGACACTTCTGGTTATAGAATTTATTAAATTTTATTCCACAGCAAAACCAAAACTGCCTAATAATTGCGCTCTCATAAAGGAAAGAGGAATATTTGCGTTCTTTCTATAGTTCACTGTGGAGATGGCCATAGAGAGAGACTGGGTAGGAGTAGATACCTCAACCCTGGGGAATTATCTCCCCATAGTGGTAAACTGGTGGTCAAATCTTTTGTACTGTGTGACCGCTACTGCTGCTATATGACCTAGTGAAAAGCATTTATTTTTCCTCTGGATCTTAGGTATAATAACACATCTTGGTGCCTACAGAATACAGGTTAGCAAAAATCTCTGCTTTATTGAAATATTACAAATTACTCTGGATATTTCTTTGATTATATTGTTCCTGTTCTTTCTATTGTTATTTGGATTACCTCCATCAGTAGTGTCTTGTGCTTTCTCCAGTCAGATCACTTGCAAATATGTATTGCTTTTAATGGTTTGAGACATGAAATCATGTAATGCAGTGTCATTTATTCTTTTATCTTGTGATCATCTGTTACCTAGACTAGTAGACAACAAAGAAAAAAGTGGTAGCACTACTCTAATACATTTCACTGTATGTATGTATAGCACCTATCACAGTTGGGTGTATATATTATTGACATTGCTGTGGTGTGAAGGGACCTTATTGCTCCAGGAATTACACAAACAGACAACAAAATATGGTGCCTTCCCAAAGAGCTTATGAACAAAATGTAGTTAATGATCAGATGATCCTTGCAGCAGAATCCTGTAGGGGACCAGTGGATCAAAGCTGCATATATAAAATGATAGATACAATAATGACACATTTGTCCTACTGACACTATAGGAGGATCCATGTTATACTTGTGTAGAGATTCAGGGAAGGCTGTATCTTGGATTATTTGGGAAGAATCTGCAGATACAACCTAGTGTGAATAAGAGGACCTAGAATTATGAAGTTAAGGTCTAGCTAAAGGCCTGTGAATGATATAGGAAGGAAGGCCCAAAATGACTGGTAGGGGATATAGCAAGGATCACTTCAGAGAAGACTAAAAGGGTGTTTCTACCCATGCTGAGCTTCCTTACCCATAAAGACAAGTCAGATAGAGGCTGAGGCTTGCTTGGTGCAGCAGAGAGGCTGCTTGGGAAGTTATGCTGCTAGATCTTTGTGTACATGTACTTGATCTCCAGAAGTCCCTTCCAACCCCTACCATTCTGTCATAAGTGTTGCACTGTTGCTCCGCTGTGAGGAGAGGCAGTAAAGTCCCAGGCAATTTTCCCTTCTTGAGACTGGAACTGGGGAGAGGTGGAATAGGAAGAAGGGGATAAAGAAGATGCAGCAGAAATTATTAAAGAGGACCAGTGTCACGGGGACTGAAGGAGGACAAGATTTCAAGAAGAGAAATGTGGATTTGCTGTTGTATAGGTGTTGATGCCATGGCTGAGGATGGGAAGCCTGAATTTCATGTTTCCATAGGAAAGTTGTTCGTGTTCTCCATAGGAAAGGAGCAGCCAAGCTGACCCTAGAAGAAATAGCAAAAGAAGAAAGGAAGTATGGAGACAAAAACTAAAAATCCCAGTCACAAAGATGAGGACAGTACACCTTTGCAGAATGTATAATGGAGGTGACCAGCACAAAAGGAAAGGAGGACAATGAAGGTATGACCAGGGTGAAAAGATTGAGTTAAAGCAGAAAACAACTTGTGACTAAATTAAAATAAATATTTTGTGGTTTGCTTTCCTTCTTCTATCCCATATTTTAAATAAAACTTTTGTAGTGACTGTAAAGTATTTTGGAAGACACTGTTGAGAAACAGTGTCAATTTCAATGAGTAAGAAAACAGTTCAAAATGTTTGATCTTTTTAACTATTTGTTTCATGGCATAATTTGTCTGTAAATGCTCAACCTGAATTTCTCATTTTAGCATGAATATACGAATTTCTTCATATGAATAGGACAGGGCTTAACACTTAAATAGGCACAGAAAGCAGGGACTGCAAAAGAAAAATCCAGATTAAATAGATTCAACATGATTCAAATGGATTCAGATGTGAAATCTGCAAATGCAATCTACTGTAAAGAAGTTTATTTCATGTTCCTGAGTTTGAACTGCACCTGAAACAGCTTAGCCTAAGTAGAAATATGCATCTGTACAAAGCTTCTTGCCAGAGTTTAAAAATTAATTTTAAGTTAAATTAGTGCAACTTTTAGTTATAAACAAAAGGTGTACATTAAAGTGGAAATTGAACTCAGATTTATGGATCATTAATAGAGCACACATACCACAAGCCCACTGCTTACAGCATGGAAATCAGTGCAACAGTGGCAGATGCAGAGCACAGTGGCATAGAATGGTGTTAATTTTTTTGATCTCTGCCATGGAATATCCTACTGTAAGGACTGCAGATGCAGGGAGCTAGGAGGCAGCTCTCTCTAGTCATTGCAGTGTGGAAGGTTGGTGGTGAACTATTTATATTGTAGTACTTTGAGGAACTGAGCTTTTAATACCTTACAGTTTGTTGGCCTATAAATGGAGGAGTTTCCTTGTCATTCTTTCTTCTCTTCATGGTGTGGAAAACCATGACTAGAAACATCACCTGCATCTGTGAATGGCTTTTTTCCCCCTCCTCTGGGGGCTGTGGAGGCTCAGATCTTTCCACTGTGAAGTCAAGAGCTGATAAACCTCTGCAGGGTCATCAGAGCTGCTGAGGTGCCAGACTTTGGCTGTTCCCTTGGTTCCCATGAGCGCAGGAGCCCATTCTTGCTTTAGGGGATGCTCTACTTACACTGCCTTAATCAGCAGCACGTTATGGTTTTGGTCAGTGCGGTTTATGATGGTGACATAGTATATTTATTTTTAATGTGAAATCGGCCCGTGCCTCATTGAACAATGTACAAATAAAAGATATGGAAAGCAAAACTGGTTTGGCCTGCTGGCCAGCACAGACAAGAATAAAAAAAAGAACAGCTGAACAATTCCAGTAGGTAATTCCTAGTCTTCGGTGTGTGCTTTAATTAAACTTCCACACTTCAGAGGAAGGGGAGAGCAAGACTTTTCCTAGTAGTATTGCATGTGTGTTGGGAATGACAGTTATGACTTGGAAGCATTAATTCTCATACAAGATGTTCTTCATTGACATTCTGGTTCTATGAATATTAAAATCTTTATCATCTGAACAACAACTCTTCGTATTCATTTCAGAAAAAGCTGATATTTTCATATTGTTCTGTACATGGGGATTACAGAGAGACTGCAGGATCGTGGAAAAGTGTAAAGCAAGAGCGTGAAGAAAACAAGAAGCCGGGCATAATCCTCTGCTATACTGTATCTTGCTCATACCTTCAGGTGAAATAAAAGGACTATGGTAGTCACTTTCACAGGTCTGACCCTGCTGACAAGCCTCCGAGAGAGAATAAATATCTTGCTATTTCTTGCTATGTGGGCAGGCTGCTTTCAGTATCTATCTCAGGGAAAGATTTCACTTGATGACAGAATTATTATTAAATCATGTATTTGGTTGCTGGGAGTTACCCCAGACTTGAAATTCAACAGATAATAGGCTTTATGTTGCTGATAAAGTAACTAAATTTGCATATATTATGTCTGAAACAAATGGAAGAAGCAAAGAGAATATCTAGTAAATGTTTTAAAGACCTTTTCTGCTGTACTTTGGGAAACAAATGAAAAATGAAATGCTTCCCAGTGCTTGGCTGAGTGCAGTGACCTCATGCTTGTTAAAGGGTTTGACTGCAGCAGATCAAACAGTCCAACTGCTCTGTATCTGCTAGGGTAATGAACTTCTTGGGTCCCAAATGTGGTTGTGGACAGTACCCATGGGATACTCTAGGGGTGCTGAACTGAAGAGTGAGGCACAAATCTGGAATAAATTATAAAATCTAATTTTCACATTTTTTTCGTACCTATTTTTCTGTTTCAAAGGTACCTAATAATGCAATGTGGTTGGAGTAATGAGATCACTCTCTCCTCTCCCTAAGAAAAAAAAAAAAGGATTATGCAAGGTTATTAATTATATTTAGTTGTAGCAGAGGGCAGCTATCTTCCCCAATACTTGTTACATGACATAAATAATTTCTCTGGGTGTCTTCAGGGAGGATTAAAAAGTCTGCTGTTAAAGAGCAAGAAAGATAGAGATATTTTGATTTTGTCTTTACCGCTCTTACTCCCACCCAAGATAAAATATTAGCAGCAAATTTATCTCTGTTATGTCTTCCATCCAAGTCAGCTTGCGTCTCTGCTTCAGACTGTTCAGTGTTTGATAATTCCCATTTCAGTCAAAGCTCCAGTTAGCTTCTGACTGTAATAGCTGTCAAGGTGTAAAACACACAGCCTCCATGCAAGTGCTGCTTAATTGGTAAGTAATTCATGGTGTAGGCCTTCAGCTGTGATTGCAAATCAAACTGATAACAGGAGAAATCACTACAGTGAACACTGAGCCATCATTAGCTTTCAGAAAATGAGAATCTTGCAAGCAGTTTCTCTTGTTAGATATGGGGTGGGAGAAAGGCTCTGGCTATAGCGAAATCCAGTGCAGAATTCAAAGGAATTCTCAGGGAAAATTATTAGATGTCTTGTTTTTCCAGGCATTGCTATACTGGGTTTTGTTTTGGAATAGAAAATGGAGGTCATATTGAGAAAAGAAAAATATTTCTTTCTTTCATGTGGTCAAAAGTGGAAGTCTTCCAAATTTGGGAAAATACAGTAATAAATCTGAAGCCACCTAGAATTATGTGGTGGTACAAGTGAAGACAGCTCCAAACTTCGTTCCTACAGCAGGAACAAAACTCTGTTTCTCCATCTCAAATCCACCACTGCCTGAACTCATCTCCATCAGCCACTAGTACCAGTGCCCTGAGGCAGAGCCAACCTACCCCAGTCCCTGCCTCCCAGGGCACCACTGCCCACAGCAAGTATTTTCCATGCAGCTACACCACAGTTTTTATGAATGGGTATTGTCCATGCTGTATTAACATCTGGTACAGCAAAATGCACAGGTTCCATAGGACAGGGTGGGACCTCATGGACTCCTGACCCCCTAGCTATGGGTGGCAGCCACATTGGCTGAATTCAAGAGGGGAACTGACACTAAAATAGGTCTGGTTTCTTCCTTCCATTGCCCTCTGGAAACTACTCAGGTATCTCAGGTTAAGTAGTGGCTGCTTTTCTTGGTCAGGGTCCCCTTGTTGTTGTTATGCTCAGACCTAGGAGAGCACCTTTGCTCTCTGGCAGCCTCTTCTTCACATTTCTCTTTTTTGTGCTTAATACTGTTAATTCATTGCAATCTTTTTCCCCCTCATGCTCGGGGATTTTCTGCCCATTTTCTCTGTGTTGCCAAGTGGTTCTGTGTTGTAGCTTGTTAACTGCCAGTGTGTTGGTGTTACATATGGTAAAAAAGCGTAGCTGGCAACGTAGTATCACCTCCGCAAAAGAAAAAGATGTGAAACCTCACTGAATTCAGCCCTGAAGCTCCCTCAGGGGCTGCCCGTGGCAGAGACCCTAATGGGTACGATTAATTAGGGATGTGGTGCAGCTGAGGAGCCTGATGCGCAGGGCTGAGGTCGAGCAAACTTCTGGCTGTGTGTCAGATGTCACGCATTGCCACCAGGGATTTTAAACACTGAGGTTAAACATTGTCACTGGAAACTCTCTCGGAAATGGGGGACTCCAGAGAGAAAGAACAAAATGGGTAATGAGAGTGGAAAGCAAGCTCTGCTCCTGAGCTGGTGCAAGGCAGGGAGGACAGTTGCTTGCTGCTGAGGAGAAAACAAGCCCCCTGAAAGGGCGGTTGTTTTCTTCCACAGGGACGAGGCAGGGAGAGGAGCAGAAGCCTGCCGAGGAGAGAGGGGCTGGAGGAGGAGGAGGAGGTGGGGTGAGCAGGGCCCAGCCTGGCAGGCGGTGGATGTGCCAGCGCCTCGGGTTGTCGTTTGCACCTCGGTCACGTGTGTGGAAAACATTGCCGCTGTTGTAGCTGGGTACCACTCACTGCGCGTGGGTGCAAATGGCAAGGCGAGATGTGGGACGGAGCAGAGCTGGGCCCAGCTGCTTCTGTTTATGCTCTGCAGGAGGGAAGCAGATGTACAGAGCTGCTGTGGCTTGCCGAAAGTCAGCTGGGGGCTGGTGTCCGCAGGGAGGTTGGCAGGGAGCAGAGGCAGTCCAGAGCCTTCCCTCTGAGCCTGCTTGTTCTCCTCTGTCCATGGTCAAATCCCAGTGCTTGGCCACTGGGTTTGTACCCTTGCGACTCACTGTCCATCCTCATCCTCAGCAGTTCAACCCTTGTCCCTTCTTGCTGTGCTCTGGAGGTCCTGGCAGAGTGCAGAGTCACTTCTTCTTTTTTCTCTTTTCCATCTCGAAAACAATAGTATTCCTGAAAAGGGGATAAGCATGTACATGCATGCAGGTGTGTTTGGGGAGGGAGGCAACTGAAACTGAGAAGCGGTGGTGAAGGAGGCAGCCCAGGGCCTGGTGTGATTGTCTCCTGCTTGCACCAGTGGTTCTTGTGAGGCCATCAAGGCTTTGTGTAATTGCATGGCAAACACCAATTCCACTGCATTTCTGTTTCCAAGCCTTTCTCTGTATCCCTGAAAAACCACAAACCTTTTAAGGAAGGAAAAAAGAAATCCATCCCACATAACCAGTGGTTTGCAGGAGCTGTTGTCTGAAGATGGCCTTAGTGGTGTCATGGTGGAAGCATGGTGCACCTGAGACGGACGTGAGAGGAAAGGCGGAGAGATCCAGTCTCTTTTGGTTCTGCCTCTGTTTCAAATTTGAATAGGACACGTGGCTCCTGACACATGTTGTCTAACCAGCTTGGTTTTATGTGCTACTTCAGTCAGGAAATTAATCAGGAAAAAAGATAAGGGAACATTATGCTATTCAGAGTAAATAGCTGTGTTACACAATGCTGCTCCCATTGCCTAGGTAAAGCTGTTTAAGAAAATGGGCTGGCTTGAGGGCTTCCTTCTGATTGTCTAATTAAACTTCCAACCTTTGCAATTATGAAAATAACTGTGTGGTTAGAACTACTTGTATATGCTATAGGTAACTGTTGAATTAGCAAGAAAGAGACTAAGACATTTGCCTTGAGATCTTCTTCTGAAATTTCTCTTCTTTGTTTTTTTTTTTAAATGTAGTTTGTGTTTTTTCTAAAGATACTATTTCAATGTAGAGTAGCACAAACTCATAAATGCAACTGCTGCAGTGGCTGAAACTAGACGTCCACTTGTTGCAACATCCCATTTGCAGCAACGCCCAGTTAAAAAATGCCTCTGAGAAAAGTTCAAGAAAACTGATAGCAGATACAAACCAGCTCAGTCTTTGTAGCCCAAGCAATTAGCTTCCATTTTAAAACCTTTCATTCAGTCATAACCAAGCAATTGGAAGCTAATGCCTTGTGGCAGGGAGTTCCACTGGTTAATGGTGTCTTGTGCTAATGCTTTATTTGAACTATTTTCATGTTTTATGGTCTGCTTCCTGTGCTATTATATGAGAAGGTAATGTTGTAGATTCTTTTTTTTGAGTGTGTCTAGGAACATTATGGCTGTTATTTGTATCATCTACCATTTTTAATACCAGTAATTAATCTATAATTCCCAAATCCTGTCCTATTTATCTCACTTGCTTCAATCAAAGTTAACAAACTCCCTTAGTATGGGTATGTGTCCTAGTGTCATATAATTTTTTGTTTTCCTCTGGAGCTATAAATATTGGAAGCATCTGTCTGCAGGATCTCCTGGGGTACAGTCTCTCTCAAGTGAAGGTGACTCCATGTTTCACAGTACACCTGTGCACTGTGCAAGCAGTATGGTCTGTTTGCTGTAGCCCTGAAGGCTTTCACTACAGCAAGGCTGCAAGTGCAAATATTAAAAATCTGGTCTTCAAAAGAATTGTCACTTCTCTCTCAACCTCCTGGTTCATCACTGTGTGTCTCTGTCACATGAAGGACTGGTAGCAGAAGCTGTGTTTTCCTCTGGTACATTGGCAATGGACTTCATGCCACCCAAAGTGATTCTTGTCAGGCTCTGTTAGCACCTTATCCTCAGCTTTTGTTGATATAAGGGAGCACATCCCTTTGTTAGCCTGCTTCTGCCTTACGATGTCATCTTTTTTCTCCTGTTTTATCTGATCCTTCCTATAGAAACAGAGCTACGTGATACACAGCTGGATGCACTTTGAGAAATCTGCCACTACCTGTTCTTGTGATTGGAGGGGAGTGCTGAGCTGAAGAATAGAATATGTCTTTTGTGATTGATCTGTCAGGTGGGTTTGATAGCGCGGAAAAAGTAGTAGGTGTACGTACAGAAAACATTTGGGCTTGGACTCTGTTTTCAGACTGAAATATGAAGTGTGCTTGAAATTTGAAGGGAGAGAGGGACTTTGCATGAGCAAATGGTAAGTGCACCCGAGTGGCTTGCCTGGTGGTTTGAGTGATTTTTTTTCGGTTTCTAATGGCGCTGGTTGCAGTGGGGACGACAGCATTGGTAGCCCATGGAGGTACTGACAGAAGCAGGGATCTGGTGGTGAAGGTGCAATACATGTGGTATTCAGCCATCACTCAATGCTTCACATTCTTGTGAGAAATCTGCTTTAATCTGGGTCTGGTTCCAACTGGCAGTGCATAACAACAAGGCTTTCCAGCCTTCTCCTCCCCCGGGGTTTCGGTCCTTAAAGATGCAGGTTCTGATAGCATGTTTTTCTTTCCAAGCCAAAATTTAGTTAAAAAATTGACAAGCACTTACACCCAGCAAAATATTTAACCTTACTGCCAGGTTAGAATTAGCTTTTGAGTTGCTTTCTGCTGTTTCATGGTTAGCAGCACTACAGCGATCAGCAAGCAGCACAGCTACTTCACTAACATTCTCTTTGCATCCAAGAGTTCCATGAGGTCACCCTGCTGTCACCATGGCTTTTCTGAGCTCTCTCCGTAGTAAGTTTACAAGCCATCTCATTTCCTTGTAATTTAAAGACAACCTTCTCACAAGATCCTGGGAAGCGATAGGTAAGAGATCAGAGCCTATTGGGACACAGGTGTGGTTCATGCTTTCCACTCTTGAGATGCCCAACTTCCACACAGTGGTGGTGGTTGCCAGGACCTGTTCTGTGACTGAGCAGGGCTACATATGGATCAGAATATGCCTTCCTTGATTTATTTCACGGTGACCTTTAGTATTTTGACACCATTTTTCCTTTATCTGGCAGAGTGAAGATAATGTAAACTAGCGATTACGTGTCTAGATGCGTGCTCTATTGCAAGCTGTTTATGCCCCTAGCCACTGAAATGGCCTGTTGTCAGACTTTATTATGTGAAATGTATGATATCGGGTAAAAATAGGTTTTATATGCAAAGTCAATTCCTCAGTATCTTTGAACAAGGCTAACTCAGGGAAAACCACTTTCTTTCTAGCCATAGCAACCAAACCAGGCTCGCTTTGCTCCAAAAGGCCAGTTTTTCATGTCCTTTTGCAATTGACATGGTCTATAGTTTTTGTCCCACAAAGAAGCCTCAGTGGTTTTCTCCCTGTTTTGGTGGATTTGTTTTTGTTTGTATAGTTGTTTGTTTTCCTTTTGTGGCCAGTATAACATAGCTCTTGCACTTCTCTGAAGAATTCTTTATTGTTGGTAACTTTCATTAAGTCCCTCTTATGAAATTTATCTGCAGAACTGGGAGAAATGCAGTTTCAGGGTCTTTAAAATTCCATGTAGTATCAAGAAGGGCTTGGCAGGCTGAATGTAGGTGCAAGGCTATCCTGTGCTGGTAGCTCCAAGTAGACCTGGTGGCAGTAACATTGGTTACCACAGCCTGGTCTATCCAAGGGTGAAAGCATCAGATTTTGTAGGGTCTTATGGGACACCTTTGTACAGAGTCTTGTGTTGCCGAGCCACAGTGAGCATCATAGTCCTTCACCCTTATTGCCTCATGAGTGCAGGTGCTGAATACGGCCCCTGGCCCCAAGCATCAACCTTTGTATGGCTGGGTTCTGACAGTGTAAGGATTTTGGTATTTTGCAGCTTGCAAATTACAGTGAAGCTCAATTCTTTGCTGGGTTGGGACCTAAAAATTGGGTGAAGTTGTGATGGGCTGAGTTTCTAGGCAGAGAGATTCCAGGTGATCTCTGTGGAGTTCTCATGAGCCTCTAGAGGTATTATTTTTAGAGGTATTATTTTTTTTTCAAGGGCAGCTCAGCTTTCTCCAAAGAGAAACCATAGGCACCAACTGTCTAAACCACACTTGATTTAGGTTATTTTTCCATTTACTTTAATCATATTCTCAACCCATTTAATAAACAGACAAATGCGTAATGCTTGGGGCAGACCCAGTTAGCCTGTGGGAGAAATAGTTATTTTAGATAAAAACAGTCTGATATTTTAATTTATTTTTTTTTTCTGGAGGTGATGAAGACCCGCAATTCTGATTGACTTGTTCACCAATAGATAAAAATCAAAATATCATCAAACTTATCTATTTACAAATTGTCCAGGAGCAGATTGTGAAATTGTCAGGTTTGTCATGTAAAGTTATTCACTAATTTCTTCAGGGAATAATTAGATCATTAGACAAATATGCCATAGGCAATCTGTGTGGGAACTTGTGTAATTAACCAATCCAAAATGAGTGATAAATTGTATATCGGTAATTTTCACACTTAGCAATTTAAGACGTGTTAAGTAGTTTTGTCATCAAGTTAAAGAACAGAAACAATACATTGTGACTTATATAACTAATTAGCATTCCCAATTTTACAAACACAAACAATTTGGAATTTACCTTGGGCGACAGTTTGCTCATGTGAGGTAGGAGAATATTCATGAGCGCAGAACTTTGCACTCACTTTTTGCAAATGCTTGAACGTTAAAGAGGTCATAAATCTGGTTAATCAGAAATTTGCCTTTCAATTCTAACAAATGTTCATGGTATGCTACTAAGGAAAAAAAAAATCTCTTTTCTTTCCTTAATATTGGCTCAGCTTCTTGTTAAATCCTCTTGACAACACTTACTGAATCAGAATTACGTGTTACTGAGGAATGGGCCTGTGCACGTTTTGTAAAATACCGGGTGATTCCTTTGTGCACCAAATTGCTGAATTTATGGTGCAATGTCAAATTATGACTTTCATTGTAAATGGACTAAGGGGTGGGGGGGCGGCGGTTGAAAGCAGAAGAATATAGCAATTTGTAAAGGTTAAATTGAGAATGGATGGATGTTTGCAAGAGAGGTTAAACTGTAGCCACCAGCAGACAAGCGGGGCATGAGACTGGTTACCAATTGGAAGAGCTGTGGTCAGTATGATACAGGAGAGGTGTCATACCATAAAGTGGTGGAGGTTTGAGGTGAAAATCCAAATAGAAAAAAAAGCTCCAAAAAATGCTGCAATCTATTTCAGACCTTGGTATGGCCACCTAAGAAGGTGGGATAGGCAATGGTAAACTGAGGAAAACAAAGGATTTTTCTGGAGGTTAAAGATATATACACATGCATATGTTTTATATATATGTGTGTGTGTGTGTGTGTATGCACACGTACAGTGTGAAGAAAGATGGAGCACATGACCTCATGGTCGTCTTCCATAACTACATTTGAGGTCCACAAACCTCATGATTTTGCAAGTCTTTTTGGCACAAAACCTAAACTCTTCTCTTGCCCTCTCCTCATCTGCAGCATCTTTTAGGTACAGAGTGAGCTCATCAGTATAATATTAGGTCAAGCACTATGCAACACTATGTATATATAATCAGACTATGGTGTGTGCAATCCAGGGCTACTGATGATATCAAGGTCTCTGGGAAGAACAAGCAGCTGTCTGCTTTTATACATTATGCTGATACTACAGGAACTGTGAATGGTCTCTGGTTTGCTCAGAACACATAATTAAACATGGAGACAAATCAATGACACTGTCCAGTTGCATCAAGCCACCAATAAAATCCACAAACCCACCTGACTTGAACCTTTTAAAGATCAGTGGGCTGGATTCTCATTTGCCACTTGAAAAAGATGTGTAAGAGTGCCAGAATGCTTTTAGAATGAAGAGCATTTTGTATAGCCTATTAAAAAATAAAATAAAATAAAAAAGTAAAAATCCACTGCACCACTGGAGAGTCAGCAGAGGGAGTGTGTGTTAGGAAGCCCCTCTTTGAATATCTGAATGGCTGCAATGCAGGAGAAGGAAAGTAAACAGAGAAATGAGTGAGCTAGATTTGTGGGAAAGAAACAGACCTAAAATAAAATCTTGATGATAAAGTTAAGGTGAGAGCAGCAACACCCCTTGATGAAAGTTGTGATACCCCTGCCCTTGGAGGCATGTGCGCTTGATGGAATACGTGCTAGAAAATGTAATAAATTTCTTGAGGTTGCCTAAGCACTTCCAGCTCCTGTGTCTTTAATTATTATTATTGCAGTATTTTTGTGCTCACACCCTCTAGTCCATCAAATCATAGTTACATTAAATTCCTTTGCTTTTCTATATTCTGACCCTTGAGTTCCCATTGAAATGATATGGAGTCTCAGTACTACTGAGATGGTTGTGGAGTCAAGCTTAAATTGTGATCTGAGTGTATTTAATGTATGAAAAAGCCATAAGGCAAATAACAAGATTCTCAGGGCTTGAAAAGTCATGATGGTGCTTAAACGCTTTGAGCTGGCAATGTTAGCATTAGTTAAAATGACACTTAATGAGAGTGCATTTCTGGGCAACTCCACAGAATCTATTTTACTTCTGCATCTTGTAGAGTTTTTCTTGTCAGTCACAGAGAAAACATGTAATAAAATAGCTTGAAATGGTGTTTTCTTATTTGTGTTTAATTTATCTGTTGCAAGAATACACACTTATTTCCTAGAACTGTATTTTATTTTTTTTTCATGTACTTCAGGATTTTTCCTTCAGCTATGGCTATAGCTGATCAAGTTTGAGACCAAACATTTCCTTGAATATATTTTAGAAACATGACCAGGATTGGCCTTAAAATTTAAACCAAGCTATAGTTTTAATTAGGGAAAAACTTCCATTTCTCAATCCTAGAGGTAAGGAGCAATGCTATACTAGCATTTTAAATAATTGAGTGTAGTTTTGTCTTGTCTAGTGCTTCAGAAATACATAGCGTGACTTTTTTACTTCCCAACAAATCTGCATCTATGTTGAAGATTGAAATGAAGATAAGATGTTTTATATGAGATACTTGTGGGCTACTTACATTTTTGCTCAGTTTTGAATACTGTTCTTCATCTGTGCAGTAATTTACTTTGAAGTACAGGCTGAGGAATAAATGCTGCTTGAGATTAAGGGGGAAATGATGCTGAAAATACATTTATTTTTAAATAAAAGGCAACCCCCTCCCCCCCCTTCCCCATCACAACTAAAGGTGTCTAAGGTCCACTACTTTTAACTGCTAAAGATCACTTTAGGACACAGAGGTGTGACTTTAAACTCTGTCTGGTGTGGGCTATTGTGCTAGTAACTCCTCATGCATTTTCAGTTTGTTTTTATCCAGTGTTATGTTACCCAGTTTATTTTCAGTGGTTTGTTGTTTTTTGTTTTTTGTTTTTTTTCCTTCCTCTCCCCTTCCTAAACTTCTGTCAATGTGTTATGGTAATGTAGCTCTGCTTTCCACTCATGAGGTGCTTGCATTCATTGGTGGGTGATACGAATAAGTAAAACCTGTCTCTTAGTGCGCATTCACAAGAGTGTTGAACTGAGATTACACTGACATCTGAAATTCTGGCAGTTTGTAACTCCAAGTGCTTACACTTTGTAAATCTCAGTCGCGTCCTTAATGTAGATTTTGTTTCATTTCTTGCTAAAGAGTAAGAAATGTAAATTTAGAAAAGACTGTCACTCTCCCCCTTGGTCTTTGAATGATTTAAGTCATTCCTTTGTCAACTAATCTAATGTGTTTTTGCAGCGATAATGTCTGCTTGGTCTCCAACATCTGTGCGCTGGACAGAAACTGCAATTCCTAGATATGCCTTGGGTGCACTGTATCTTCACCAGAGCACAATGACGTGGAGGTAAAAGGCACAGCTTTATGCAACAAGTACAAATGAGGCTGATTTGAACTGAGTGTTGTTTGAAAGCTATGATGAAAGAAACTAGCATCAGGCACAGGTTTATTTGATTTTATCGAAACTGTCCTCTTACTTGAAGAAACTGGAAGCAGAGTGAATTTTGCAGTTCCATAATTGGCTCTGGTGCTGCTGACTCCCGGGGAAGGTCAGGTGTGGGTGAGAGTGGCATGACTCAGGGCTCTTGCTAGCATGGGCTGAGTCACAGGGCCAAGCTCCTGTGCCTTTTTATTGCTTGCAAAATCTGAGATCTGAGACTGTGGCCTCTCCTAAGAAGAGACTGAAACATGTCCTGGGCGAGTAGAGCAGAGACTTGTGAGGAACAGAACATTTTTCTCCTGATTTATCTTAACAGATATCTCTTACTGGTGGGTGTCCCCACTGGGACTGCAGGACACTTTAGGTTTGTTCATGGGTTGAATTTTGATACAGCTTTAGCTTTCATAACTGAGCATGATCTGTTTCCTTGCCTTCATGCCTTCTCCACAGATATCTGCTACCTACTTGCCCAACGCTATGTGCATGCACGTAAAGACTTTTTATCAGCCGACATAGCCTTGACGTTACTGTGTGCTGCAGGCTGCCTGTGAATATGGCTTTTTTGTTTAGAGCAGAGAGAACCAGAAAGAGTTAGCTCCATGCCTCTGACCCTGAAAGAGCCCAGAGGCTAAGCAGGTACCTGAGATACAGCTGTAACTCACAGAAGATTTGCCTTGTAGTTTAGTGAGGCTTGAGTTAACATTGCCGCAAGGGTCTTTCTCTGGTCTAGACCTTGGAAACAAAGGCTGTTCCCCAGCTAGGAGCTGATGAGCCTCAACATGTCAAACTGATGACTACCATTTGCCCTCATACAGCATCACCTGGTAAGAAAGGAAGGGAAAGTTCTAGCTACAAAATTATATGGTTATACAAATACAAAATACTTCTTACAAAATAAGAATAACGTGCCAAAATAAACCACCGCTCTCTGTAGCGGAGAAATGGAGCAGCTGCTCTTGGGCAAGATGAGGGGTGTAACTGTAGATGCCAGAAGTTGGCCTCTGTGCTGGAGAGCAGCAATGGAGTAAGATGGTTTCTGTTGCGCAAAGTGTATGATCTTTAAGTAAGTATAGGGCTCTGTTAACTGATCTCATGCCTCCCTAGCTCTGCAGGCTCTCTGAGCTGGCCAGTTTCATGGCACTGGTGTGCTCAGTGGCTCCTGGACAGAGAAAAGGAGAGGGACTGGTGGTGATGGGGTCAAAACTCTGCCCACAGCCATGACTTGCAGGAATATGGCCATAAGTGTCTGGGAGATGTGACCAAGGTGGTGTAGGAGCAGAGAGCTAGGATGGGCTTTGGTTACTGGTGGGATCCAGGGCTCTCTGCTCCCTGTGGTGGGGCTTGGCCTCAGTATGTGTCCAGCCAGTCTCTGCTAGTGTCCCCAGTGACCATCTAGCTTTGCTCAGTCACTTCATTGTTTTAATTACCTTTTTTTCCTTTTTCGCATAGGAAACCAATGCTGACAAATGCAGCAGTCGCAGACCCTCTGACTTCTCCATTCATTGTCTCCCTATAAAAGATTTCTTTAGGTAAACTGAAATGGACTTAATTCTTCTTTTGAATAAAAAAATAATCACAAGCAAAAGTAACTTCCGTCCAAAATAGTACCTTTCATTTCTTGTTATCTACACCTTTTATCACTTTTATTAAAAAAAAACAAACAAAGATTGAAATTTCAAATTAAACCCTACTTGACTATTTAACTCTTCCCCCCCAAACCCACAACTTTTTTAAAAGCCCAAGAGAAGAAGTTTGGCTTGTAGAAGTTGTTCTCAATTCTTTCAACATACTGATTCAGGTTTGACATGCAATATCAAACCCTGTTGATCTGAAATAAATTGATAAATAAAATAGTTGTCAAGAATGTTGCCAAACCTCCCTTATGTAGACTTCTGAGTACCAGCTGCATTTTGTTCTTATTTTAGGATTTCTCTGTATTGTAACAAGTTTAAGCCTTAGAAATGAGGGCTGACACCTTGAAGATCAACATCATCATCACCTCTGGAAGTCTAGGCCAAAAGACAAGAATTGCAAGATCACTGACTTGTGTAACAATAAATTTTCTTATGTTTGAATAATAAAAATACTGCAATTACTTTTAATTAACTTAAGAGGACAAATTTTCAAGGATGTTCTACTTTTCTTTCCAAAATGAGAGGTTAAGTGGGCCAACAATTTCATTTAATTGGCAGCATTTTGCCTCCATGAGACTGCAGGTCACCTTACTGGCTGGACCTTGTATTTGTTGTGTTTGGAGCCAATGGTGGGTGGATAATTTGATCCTCCAGACTGGGGCTCTTGTGGTGGTGCCACCAGCATAGTCACAGTCCTACCCAGGGAGATGAGGTGGGAGGAGTGGTTTTGTGTGTTTTTGCAACATGTAGCCAGAGCAAAGACCTATGAGACGTGCTCTCAGTTTTGGTGTCTTTGAGTTTTACTGCCTGTATTTGGAGAAATATCTGAGAGAGTGACAAAACCTCCTGGATCTCTGTGCTGTTTTATTTTCAAGACTTGCACCTTGCCGTAAGTGGTCCTATCTCTTCATGAGACCACACAAGCTATGCCTTATGGTTTCACATGCAAAGTGCAAGAGGAAATACAAACACCAAAGTGCTTGGCTAGTCTGGAAAAAAAGCCATTATATTTACAAATATTTAATATGAATTGTTTCTTGAGCTCTGGCCTCGCCTTAGCAAGTGCAGTTGTCTTTGGAAACTAAATTTGGAAACCCCACTAGTGTCTGTAATCATCCACAGAACTGTGGATATTTTGCCAGTGCAGTCCCTTTAGCTCTCGGAGGGGAGCCAGTGCTACAATCTAGGTACGTCAGCACTCTCTGCTGCTTGCACTGAAGAAAGCTGCTTGTGTTTGACTGTACCAGGCCTGATCTGTGATCTGTGGGGCAGACAGCTGGGCTGGGATCATCTCTCTCTCTGTCTCTCTCTCATTCACCCACCAGCTCTTACTTTTTCAAGAATCCATGAGCTGTTTGTCCGTGGGTTCAGGATGGATCGGATTGTGCTTATCCTTTCTACTGTATATGTGCAGGTGAAACTCTAGGTATGGTATTTAGCCTGTCTGAAACATCAGCCTTAAGGGATATGGCAGATTTGAAAATAGGTAGAGTATGTAGCTGTTTGTTGATTTAAAAACTCTTAAAAAGAAAAAAATGGGAGGAAAAAATACCCCACCCTTGTAATTGTTTATTTCTTGGCACTTCTGTCAGTCTGAGTTGACCCAGTGCTGCTTCATTGATCCATGTGAAGATCGTTGAGCCATATAAAGACCCTGCTGTCATATGCCTGTCAGGTATTCTGTCATGTCTTCCTGCCCAACTAGTAAAATGTCATGCAGAACACAGCCTTTCCAACACAGAATAGCCTTGGGCAAATGCACTCTACTAGTGCCTAACAGCCCGTGGGATCTAATCTCTGCTCCCTTACCGACTGTTCATAACCTTTCTGTGCACTCCAAGACTTTTCAGACTAATCCTTTTGCATATAATTGTAGTGAATAAGAATCTGGGAAGAGAGTACTAGCCAGGGCTTAATCTGGGGACACAAGTGTCTGCTATGTTAAACCTACATTATGGTTGCTTTTCCACATTATTTTCAGGAAGCAAGGTCCCTGTAATGTCTGAACCACAGGGAAAGTTTTAATATGTTAGCTTCTTGCAGTAAGAATAACCCTTTATTTTAACTTGCTATAGGCTGTGCTTCAGATTTTGGAAAACACTGTGTAATTCCTGAATGTAATAGCAATGGAGCTTTATTATACCTGGCTGTCCTCCTTGGATGATGCTGTCCTGCATGTCGAGAACCAAAGAGAAGCTAGCAGAGGGATACCTGGCACTCAGTTGCAGTACATTACTTTCCAAATAACTGTGGATTTCTGTGGTCCGCCAGTGTTGGTTGACACACCCGGAGAGCAGCATGCTTTTCCCGAACTGCAGTGGGAGAGGCTTAT
Organism: Mesitornis unicolor; assembly: GCF_000695765.1. Lineage (NCBI taxonomy): Eukaryota > Metazoa > Chordata > Aves > Mesitornithiformes > Mesitornithidae > Mesitornis > Mesitornis unicolor. The sequence continues at coordinate 23,354 of NW_010188419.1, read as the reverse complement.
TCTGTGGACGTGATGATTTGGCATTTCTCATGAGATGGTCCACTTGGGGGAATGTTTGCCAAAAATCCTGTGAGGTCCTTGAGTAATTACTGTTATGGAGATAATTTTAGAGTGAAGCAGGGGCTGTGAGGTGACATTTGAGGTTGGGTGGAGTTGAGATGCCTGCTTAATTGCTATAGTTAATTAAATCCACTGCTGAAAGTGGAGAGAGGTGGAGATGCTGGCTGAGGAGGCATGGGAGTGCAGCAAGTACAGCATTGCAAACTGCTCAGGAGAGCTTCAAAATTTTGGAGCTTGCTTGATGTTGGTGTGTTTTTCCAGAGGAAACCTCTCTCCAAATCCAATAGTTATTGGACATGGATACCTCATGGGATAGCATTAAGCTTCAGATATTTTGTATGTATGAATCCAAACCTAGCTTAGTAGTAGTTGTAGGAAAGTTAGTTAAGTCAATGGGTGCCTGGTGGTTGCTCTCTGCAGGAACCACCATGGTGAAACGACATTACAAACTAAACTCACTGCTGTGAGCTATGGGACTCTGCAGAGCTTGAGGCTGTGGACAGCAAACTTCTGTTCTCCTCTCTTGCAAGAGATTCAGCCCTGCAGGTCAGGGCTGCACTGGCGTGGCCTGGCAGCAAAGGTGCCCATAGATAAAGAGATCACATTTTTCATCAGCTCTGCCAAAATGATTCCTTTCGCCCTGTGGTAATTCTCTCAAGTATTTTTACAGCTCTTTAGAGAGATGCAAATTAAGTTATTTGTATGTCTGCAACTAATGACTTTTGTGCTGAAGTCATCCCAGGAGCAGCATAGATACTGTCAGCTCTGCTGGTGAGCTGAATGCAAGAGCCTCTGCAACCTGCCCTGTTCTCCCTTGGGCAAGGAAGATCCACCTTATGATTAAAGCGGAGCTGGGACTCAGAAGGTCAGCCTTTAAGTCCCAGCTCTGTCCCAGATTGCCTCTGTGGCCTTGGGGTGACCGCTCAGAGGAACAACCTGCTGGTGTGGTGGCTCCCAGAAACTACTTCAGTCCAGGCCAACTACACTAGCCAAAAGCATTTGCTTGAGAGGTGTCAGTGGATGGGCCTGGGGTGCTGGTGCAAGCAGCTCAACTGGCTGAGCTAGAGAGAAAGTGGGACACAGTTGGAGGCAGGTTGAGGCACAGCTGGCTTTAGGAGGACTCAGGGTCACATTTGCAAATAGGGAGATGCAGCTTCCTTCCTCTCCCCTCCCTTCAATAAACAAACAAATCCCCCAGGCTGTTAGTTATTCCAGGGAATTATACCTGGGTTTAACCTGTGCTGTTGGCCTCACTTATCTTTGTGCAAGGCAAGCAGGGGCACTGAGCCCATCCCTGCGAGCTGGGAGTGAAGGATTGCTGTGCGATGTGGCATGTTCCAGGGACAGTGAAAGAGAAAGACTTTGCATTATTCCTTGTGTATGTAGCAACTCTGAAAGTACCAGGAAGCTTGCCCTGGTTTCTTGGTACTCTGTAATCCCACAGAGGTGTTTGCGATAGCAGCTTTGATCGTGCAGTACCTCTGACCTCTACAGACTGGAGTGCTGGAACAAATCCAGCCCAGGATGGCTCCACTGGTCGAGGGGAGAGGTCAGACAGCCTGGGGACAGAGGGAGGGAAAGTCTTCACTGGGACAACTGGCGTCTGGACTGATATGCTTTCTTTAGTCT
>NW_010188419.1:1284-21634 GCF_000695765.1 Mesitornis unicolor | reverse complement strand
GGCTTAGCTTCTCTTGAGACAAACACTCCTTAGAAAAATAAGTTCAGCCACGGGAAAGTGCCCAGACATCACATTTTCAAAACAGAATGTTTCCATTTGCCTTCATGCATTCACAACATTTTAGTCAGTCTGTCTGAAACTGTAACTGTGCTGTTACAGCAGGAGACTCGGGACTCTCTATCTTACTGTATAATCCCTGTCTTTGCTCTAGGTATATCTTAGGAAACAGCCAGAGGCTGGGGTCCCTTTCATGAACCACTTACTGGTCTAAATGACAGATGTGATAAATGAGGATATAGTAGACATCAGAAAAGGGTGGAGCAGGGTACTATAGCTTGTGGATTCATGGTTTCTGAGTTTAGATGCACCTATATTTTATTGGGTCCTCTGTTTATACCAACACAGGAGGTCAGATTCTCATGTCATGTGAACAATGAGCTCAGCTCAGGGGCTGTTCTTTGATGTTTGTAGGCAAAAGGATTTCTCAGGAGCAGTTTGAATGAGGTGAGGGACTGATGTGTGCTGACTAGAGCTTGGAAAGCTGTTCCAAGCATGAGAGAAGGTGTGGGAGATGGTGCAGAAATGCCTCTGTGATGAGGGAATGAAGGGGAATGCAAGGTCAGTGCTGCAGGACTCGCTGGGGGGTGGGTCGGGTCACATGCGGGACCGTGGGCAAATCCATTAACTGCTCTGTGCTTAAGCTTTACCGCTGTAAAGCGGGGCTAGTAATGCAATATACTTGGCTCCTGTGGAAACTCACAGTTGATAACAGGGATGTCCAGCGTAAACACAGCTAAGCCAGGGTCTGGGCATGCATTTGGGTTTGTGCTGTTCATTCTTTTTGATCCTTTTAGAAATCCTGCCAAAGTCAAGGGTCTATGAGAAACCAGGCTTTCTATCAGCATCTGGAGGCTGAAATTCCAGCAGAAGACCAGTTATTGTATTATTGTACTTCCCTAAGTACCTCCTTGAGGAGTTAAAGTAGCCTGTGAAAATGTGTTATCACAAGCAGTGGAGTGTCTTACAGCCTTTTGGGAAAAGGAAAGATATGCTATCTGTACACTTCAAGATCCATTTGTAATGGCAGCCGTGTACATTGTACCCCCTTCCCCCAGCTCTCCTCTCATCGTAGTACCTGGGCACTTCAGATATTGCAGATAACTATTTGCTCTACAGGAGAGTTTACCAAGTAATACAAATTTAATACTGGCTGGAAGAGAGCCTCACGTACAGCAGCTTGTGCATCTTCAGCCCTGGCCCTATGTAGTTAAAAACTCAAATACTGATTGAATAGGAATGTATGTTCTGGTGCCCCTGTAGCCACAAAGGGAAAAATTATTTCAAACTCTTCTACCCATGAAGAAATATATGTTTTGAACTTATTGCTTTAGTGCTGCTGGGATGCATACAAGTTAGTGCACGCTGGGCTGCATGCTATCTTTTCCTTGTGGTTCCTGTCCTGAAATAAGCACTGCTTCAAGTTACCATTTTCCATGGAGTTCAAAGCAATAAATGCAGGGAACTTGTTTTCCGGACAATGGAAAGTTTGAACGTGAGTTCAGGATTTTTTAGGATAATAGATCCTGTCCTGTCAGATTCAATAGCAGAGGGTATAAAATAAGTCAGGGAGTTCATCAGCTGTTTCGATTAGATAACATAACTTAATTAAGGTATAGTTTTGTTGAAAAATACTCATTAAGACAGGAGTAATAACATTACTGAATGCCATGTAGCAACACGTAGATGTCTTTTCTAGAACAAGAGATGAATAAACAGACATTGAAATTGGTGAATCTTTTCACATATTGCTAGAGATGATAAAATATTTTATGGTAAAATCTAGCTTTGTCTTTTTTCACTTCTAAATCCTCCATAACCCGGTCCTTGCTTCTATTTGCAACTTGTTAGCATTTGCCAAATTGCTTCTGAACAATTTTCAGCCGACAAGTTGCTCATGAGGCCTCTGCTCTGTAAGTAGCTGGTATTTGTTCATTATGTGCTTGACTGGCTGCTGAAGTCAGTCTGCACTCTTTTTCTTTCTGAGTGAATGGCTTAACCTTTTTGAGCACAGAGGAATAATGGAGCAATACATATTTAAACTGCGTCATTTGATAATTTATATTAAAGTCATGAAATCTTTGGGTTTGGGACTGCTTTCATAGGCAGTGATCCAGGCAATCAAAAAAGTGAATAGTATGACTGGACTGGTAGCAGCAAACAGGTTTCATTGACTTTCCCTTCCCTTCCCTGTTCCTCAGTTTGTAGTGTTATTTAACCTGATGGGGAAAAAAAAAAAAGGGTATTGAGCTTCTGGTTCTTTGTTCTTCGTGGGGTGCAGGGTGTCTGAGTGTGATGGCTGACATTTCTGCTGGGTTCCTGCATGGATTTGGGTTGGTTGCTGTCTTCCTGTATGTACCACTAAAGTAGCACTGCCTGATCCCCTTTGGCTGTAGATCCGCTTCCTTCTTTCCAAGCTTCTCCTGGAAGGAGTGGAGGTGGCCTGAAACAGATTGAGCTAACAGAAGAGTACAGTAGACAATTGGGATGCTTGTGCTTGAGCTTGGTCCCTGGCATCCTTAAATACTGTTGCTATAAATCATGTGACTTATCCTTGATGTACAGCTAAGGAATTTAACTTTTCCTATCTTGGGGAGGCATTACTGGGGTTTAGAGGAGTATCATTATTTGGGAGTTGGTTTAATAACACACACTTTTTGTTGGGCAAAAGTGATTAAGGAAATCAGAAAACATTATATATGGACTAAGGGTAGACTTCCCGATATCCAATGTTACAGTGTTTCCCCAGAGTAGAAGTTGGATGTGGATTAAAGGGAACGAAAGTTCAACTTCTGGGGTAGTGAAAACCTTGAGGTGGCTCAAGGAGAAAGGGTATGTAGGATCTCTTAGCCCGTAGGTCAGCCCTGTGTTGTCATGAGTAGCAGATTAATGCGTGTGAAGAATATGCTTATTTATATCTGTGGTTTTACCAGAGGGGGTTGTCAGATTATACTTGATAAAGCTTGAAAATGTTTCTGCATTTATAGCACTCTTGATTTGCTGAAAGGAACAACCAAACAAATAAATGCTGACTGATTTTGCTGCCTTGTGCAAAAATATGTCCAAGTGCATGATTTCAGCAGACTTCCCTACCACTACAAGTAAGATCAACATCCATATTGCAGACTTTTGGGGTGAGGGAGAAACTTTGCTTGGAAATAAGAGAAGAGGAAGGAGGAAAATTATCATTTAAGTATATTTTGATGGGGCTTAGCTGTATCTGCATGTACTTTATCTTGCTTTTGTATTGAGTGGCATCCTTTGCTTTGTTTATCTTTGTTCTTAAGAGGAACAAGGCAGTGATTTATCACCAATATGCAGGGATACCTCACTTTGCATTTGTATTGTATTGTCTGTCCAAGTGGCTCAAAGGCCTTTACAGATTTTAAGGGCTATGTCCTCAGCTGGTATAGCAGTGTTACTCTGACACCATCTGAATATCTGATCCTGTCTCAGTTCCCTTTTTGTCTGTGTATTGCAACTTGACATACCATAATATTACTGATGTAAAACTTTCCCACTCCAAAAGCCAACAACAATACAGTTTGCTTATGGATGGCTTCTCTCACATCAGCTTTTAAAGCATTTTATGATGATTTATCTTGTACATCATAATTTCACATCAGTGAAAGCTTCAGTGCTGGATGTGCATTCAGATGCAGAGAACTGCTCAAACCTCCCTTCTGTGATTGCTTGCTGTACCAGAGCTAATTATACCTTAGCTGGGAAATGTGTGCTACTGATAGTTACACCATTACAACTTTCTAATGTCAAAATGTCATACTGGTCCAAATACAGCAAAATCTGTATTTCTCTGCAAGTAGCTATATTGATCTTGTCACCTTTGCAAAGAATTCATCTACTTCATATGTATGTATATGAAAAATTCTATATCTGTTTATATATAAATATTTTCAATCAAATCATATTGACAGGTGTTTAGTTAAATCATAACCTGATTTTTTTATATGCTGAACCTCTATCAGGTTTATTGGGCTTTTTGTTTTCATTCACCCCACGTTACTCTGAATATTCTACAGTTTGATTGGTTATCCTGCTTGAATATTTGTCTCTTTCTATACTTACTTATCGTTATTTTTGAGATCCTCTGGACTCAGTCTGATGCTCCAATCCTTAAAAAATAATAACAAAAGAGCATTAGTAAGATGCATATTTTTCAGGTAGCTATCTCTAGTGTTTTTAGTTACAAGTTATCTGGATCCACTCACTAGCAAACGTTGTTTAATGTTTTTTAATGATAAATATTCTTCACTTCTAACAGAAAAAAATTGAAATCTTAATTACTAATGGAAAGTATGTTACCTGTGTAGTTCGCATACATAAAAACAAACTGTAGGAACTATAGGCTGGTTACTACAAAGAGATGGCAAAATTGTTAGTGACACTGCAGAAATAGCAGAAATTATTTTGACTGGTTTTTAGAAAGAAGCATCAGTTTTATGGTCACACTTAATCAGCTCCTCATATAGAACTTCAAACTTTCCTTTATACATTTTGCACCTAGCTCTTTCTTCCTGCTCAGCATTATCCTTGTCTTTTGAAGAAAATCTTTACTAGTTATACTGGCTGTGGAGCTGCCTCTACTGATGCTGAATGGGTTTGGGTCAAAACCAGTCCTTTTGGTGACTGCCGATATGCAGTTTGGCAACTAGTTCATTTTAAACCCTTGAAAACATAGCAAATACAAAATAGAGATTCCTCATGTAGAGGTTTTCATGCACAAATATTGTGTTAAAAATTATCTGTAATTTTCATAAGTGTCTCATTACCAACTATGGGTGCTTCCAGAAAACTGGAGTCATGTGTGATGCAGTTTTTATCTCTGCACACTAAACGAGTGTTCAAGGATTAAATCATCTTGCTCCCTGATGTGATTTGGTGGTCTAAACCAAACATGGACTAATAATCCCCCACCTGGGCTTTTACATTTCCCTGAAGTCTTATATAAGCAGTGTAGTACAACGAGATGCTGTGTCACTTATTCCAAAGGTATCATCACCAGTGGAGACTTGCCAGGTGACTTCATCCTCCCACTCAGTTTTGCCTCTGTCTCACGGTTGTGTTTCGGGGAGGGAGCATACCAGCCTGTTGTCCTTGTGCACCTTGCTGAATTTTCTTTCCATGTTTCCTGCTGTGGAGTCCTTGAGGATTACTTACCTTTTTAGGAAAGCTGAAAGGCCTCCTTTCATAGCTGCTTAATTCCTATCATAACGATACCTTTTTTTTCTCTGACCCCTTTCTTTTCTGCGCCCCCTATGAAGAAGTCCTTGGTATTTGCTTCGCTAAATATTGGATATTTCTAGCTGGGTAGAAATGTCTCCTGATTCCTTTTCCTTGTGGTCACAAATCTGTTTCTTGTATCTCCAGTTCTTGTACCATCTGTCCCTTCCCTTGCAGCATGTGTGGCTGTAATTTGGGTAACTTATTGTCCAAGAAGTCTTTGTTTCCTCAGATGCTGTGCATTTATGGCATTTGAGTTTTAGACCGTGTATCCTTCCTTTTAATGGACCAGGAGTATATTTGGACCACTGTCAGACTGGAAAATCTGAGCACAGTCGAGACACCACTCTTCCCTTCTCATCTGCTGTTTCCTTGCAGGAAACAGAGAGCTTCTCCTACCCAGGCTGTTTCCCCTGAATTCATGGTTACCTGCAGCCCCTTTCCCAGAAACTCAAATAAGCTTCATTTCAAAGATTCAATGACATCATTTTGCAGAAGTGCTGGGTGAAGCGTAAGTTCATTTCCCTCGGCTCCACTTCTTAATGCATTTTTGTTCATCAATGCATTTGTACAACTAATGTGAAGAGGCAATTCAGTCTCAGCAGTCGTTCTACTGAGGGTGAAATACTGATAGGTACTTCATTTAATAAAATAATAATGCTGTGCAGCTGTACACTGTCTCTCCCACAAGGATCTCAAGGTACCTGAAAGAGTATTAAATAATTAAGTCTGACAATACCCCTGTATTTCATTAGTTCCATTTCACAGGTGGATTAACAGAGGTTAAGTGACTTGACCAAGGTCAGGATCAGACCTTATTCCTGTGAGAGAAATCTGTTTGGGGAATAGTTTGTATGTGGGTGGATCAGCTGGTCTCACGTCGGGTCTCTGGGACAAGCTAGGGGCTGTGCACAGAGGCAGAGCCAAAGCCCGTGGCAGAATGGGGGGAGAACCGGGGAAGCCTGGCTCTGTTTTTTAAATTTGTTTCCAAATGTCCAGGCCTAGGATAATCCATACTAAATGCGGTGACAGGACTGAAGGGTTTGATTTGCTGAAGTCACAGAAATATGTAACCTGGTGCCCAAGAGACCTGTAAGCATTTGTTTCATATCCACTGACATCTCCTGTCCAGTTGGCTCAGCAAGTCATGTTTTTGTAAAGTTATTTTGCACCATCTGTATCGAAAATGGCAACCTGGCCAATTACAATGGATTTTAAGTATATTCTGTGAGAGAGTCTTAAGACAGAGAGAATCCAGCAGTGAGCCAGGGGGAGGAAACACCATGCCTTTCCCAAGCAAAGTCAGGATTTGATCCCGCAGACAGCTGAAACGTGATGAAATAGTTGGGTGCTGAGTGTTCAGCACCTTTTCGGAGATACTCAGGACTTTGCAGAGTCAAAGCTCTGAGCTATAAGGTTAAGCATGAACATTAATGAAATGTTATCTCTCTACCAGATGGAACTAAGTGACAAGTACTCTGGCTGTCAAGCGCAGAAAATTGTGAATCTGTCGCACATCCCCTGACAACAGCGAGGCAATCTTCTTAAAACTGACTTATGCAATAGGAATTGCACTGCAGTGGGCTATCTCATACACGTGGTCAGAAAGCTGACCTTCAAGGGGAACTATTCTACCCTGTTTTTTGTTGGGGTTTTTTATTGTTGTTGTTTTGTTCTGTTCTTGTAGGATGCATCTATCTTTCTGATCAGCTGCTACCTTGCAAATAATACACTTAAGAGGATGTTTTTTCAATGCTAAAATAGCTGCAAGCTGAGGCTCAACTTGCATTAAAATTACATGTATACTTGAAATCGTTACAACTGATGATTCCAGATAAGAGCAGATACTCCATTCTGATCAGCCTTCGGCTGAAAGGTGTAACCAGTACGAGCCTTTTGCTGTCAATGAGACATCTTCCTTGTCTACCAGGATACAACAAAAACATTATGTTGCCGTATCAGAGTGCAGCAGAACTTTTCTGGAGGCTTAAGGGATTGCCTCATATTTTTCAGACTCAACTAACTGCTGATAAATGAACAACATCATATTTTTTTATATATACATACTCTACATGAATGATCATGTAGTAGTATTGTTTCATCCACAACTGAAATATCTTCTTTATAGAAGTGGAATGCAGAGCATAAGGGGAATATATCGGAGAACTCTTACATATTTGAGGTAGGAATTGAGATGAAAAGTGGAATTAGGAAAATAAAACAAGCGTTCAAAGTGATCTCAAAATGTGACTGCATCTCTTTGGCCTTGTAGCTGCAAGCTGATAGCAAATAAAATGAGGTCATTCAGAGGAAACTGAAGTTCTTCTGGAAGTTTGGCTTCGTGTGGTTTTCAGAATAAATTTACCTTTGCCATATAATTGACCTGCTGCTTCAGTTCTCACCTGCTTTTGGAAAATGCCCTTGTCTGTTCCTTCAAAGGGCTCATTTTATCATGAAGTTTAGATGAATGGTTGGAGCGGATTTTTTCTGTATAAAATATTCATTATGAACAAACTGTGAACTTGTGAATATGCATGATTCCCCTTTAATCTGTCTTTTGAGAAACATTTTCTTTCAAAAAAAAAAGGCAAAAATGGGTCTGCTGAAACTGACCAACAAGACTTAAGTATTGGTTGCTAAACAGTCTGCACACAAGCTGCCTACGGGCATGAGTATTTTTCACGTAGAGAATTTGCTGAGTGACTTTGAAGAAAACCACAAACGTGACTGTGGACAACTTGCAATGGACTGGAACTCACTCAGTAAGTTATGTGTTTCACTCTTACAACAAAGCAGTCCCCAAGTAATGCATGTTACATGGTTAAGATAAGAGAAAGAAGTCTTGAAAAACTTGAGAGATTATATTGGGAAAACTCCTACCATACCTGGGAACCATATTCATTAGTCTCTTTTTCTTATCGTAGAAGGGGAAGTGGTCATCAGGTTAATGCTTGAACAAGTGCATTTAGGTGGTGGCGAAGCTCAGCTACATGCTCAAGATGTGAACATTTCTTCATCAGGTCATTGCTGAGACATGTTCAGAGATTGCTACTGCTTGAAACAGTGGCAGCCTGTGGGATTTCCCTGCTGCCACCCAGGGTGTCCATAAAGTTGTATGGAAGTGTGTGCTGTGGCCCCTCTTGTCCCCTCATCCAAGCAATGCTACTTGCTATATGTCACTTTTGGGTGGCTATATGTTGCTTTTGAGTGGCTAATCCTCTGTCCCAGTGGTAGATCTTCTTAGAATATTTGTGTGTGAAGTGGCTGTGGGGAAGAGGAAAACTCCCACATTTCATATCTTATGAAAATGACTCCAGGAGCCACAGAGGAGGGAAGAGTCACTATATTTGCACAACCAAGCTTAAGTTGATATATGTGTAGCTCTTTTATGCTTCTTAGGAATGGAGTTGGGGGGAAATTATGGGAAACTTGTCCCAAGTTCAGCTTACAAAAGTGTTCATCCAGAGTTGTTCCAGGTAGTGGTTATATTTCTGGGAACTTGGTTAAGACAAAATAAGTCTGTTGGTGTTTTTTAGAAGGTTAAACTTCTGTCTGAGGTGGCCAGGCCTTGGAGATATTGACCTTTGAGTTACTACAGTATTTTGAGGTCCATGGCTAGTAGATTCACTAAAACACTCTTTGAGCTAATAGTGTTGAGAGGATTATAATCCTCTTCTGTAAATGATCTCCTCATGTTACTTAATTCTTCTTCCCTAACATGTATGTTATTGTATAATGAGGATATGGTGCTTTGCTAGATGTTGACCCTCTGGAAAAGATTCTCACCTCTTTGGGTAGTTTCAGTTGAGCCTGTGGATTAGAGTGAAATATTCTGCTTATGCAATTGCTCTTGGTAATAAAACCTATGGTTCGCATGTATGCATTTACATTAATGAAAGAAGGTTGCATTGCAAGTAGTGGCAGCTTCCGCATTGGTTGTAACTCACCACAGTCCCAGTTCAGCAAGTTTTAATTGGTGAGACTTTAGCTTTCTCACAGGCAACTTCCAAACCACCTCATTAATTTCAGTAGATGTTTACGCTGTCAGTAGATACTGAGCTCTCAAGGAGGTACAGCCCTGAACAAAACAGTCTTCTGAATGTATAGCTTGTAGCTGAGGTAAGCATGAGGTAAGAGATAAGTGCTCTGATGTGATAGGACCAGAAATGTGCAGGAACAAAGTTTTGTTTTCATTTTCCACTGCAAATATGTCATTTAAAAAGACAGCCGAATCAGCTGACAATGTCTATGACTGTGGGCAGCATGGGTCAAGTCAATTACATGGGAAAGAAAAATGTTCCTTTGGCTTCTGAGTGCTGGGTGCTCTATCCCATTTCTGAAAGGCTCTGAAAGCTTTCTGGGATGAAATCTTTCACAACTAAGAAAAAAGGATCACAGGAACAGGTCTCCATCCTGCTTGCCAGATTCAGGGTGTGCTTCTTGTCCCCACCCCATCCATGCACTCTTGCCTTAAACTTCTGTGTTATGCTTGTGACAAGGTGGGTATCGAAGCTGAGGGAGGCAGGGATGTGCTGAAAAGCCATGCATGTTTGTGCAGTAGATATTCAAGGGATAGAAATCTCAAATAGTATGGTGGGAGAGAAGGGACTCTGAGCATGCCATAACAAGGGGAGAAGGTTAGAGGAAAGGAAGAGTTTTACTTCCAGAGTTCATCCATTCTCTTCTCCAGAGCATGACCAGGAGCCTTGCATTCGAAAGCTGTCCAAAAGCAGAAGCTGTCAAGGGACTGCTAAAGATTCACATTGCTGGATTTCTGAGATGGCTCCTGTTGCTTAGTTTTGAAATGCAGCCAGCACTGGGGTAGGTCGTGCAGTTGCAACATGCACATCATTTTTGAGCAGAATATCAACTACGCGCTAGAGAAATCCAGGCAGAGTGGAAGCTGGCTTGGGCATCCGCACTTGCATCTCTGGGCTCATGAAAGTGAAAAATGAAATACTTGACTATCATGAACAGCTCCAACACAGTGATCTTCAAAAACATGTTGCAGGAGTGCTGCTTCACTGCTGGCTGTGAGGAAAGGAGACTGCGCTTCTAGAAGCACCTCATCCTTTCCTTCCTGTCCCACTTGCATATTGACCCAGCTTAACTCTCTGTGGCAGGGTCAGGAAGCGCATAAGTTCAGAAAGGCTACCTGCCAACTTTCATTTTTCATACTTTAGTCATGGTTTTCTGTGGAAGAAACACCCTGTTTGGTTAGGAGGTAAACTTATTTTGGCACGGAGGTAAATTCACAATTCTCACTGTCAAATTATGGCTAAAAAGAAAGAGAAACCATTTTTGCATTCCAAGAATTAAACTCGTTAATGTATGTAGCATTACATTTTAGCAAAGTAATCACAGCTGAGCATCCAAAATGTTGTCTTGAATGCTTGAAAAATTTACTGAAAGTAGAAACAGAAAGGGCTCTGCAATGTCCTTTATAAGAGAAGCTACTAGTGATTCTCATATTGAGTCAGTAATTCAAGACATTATTTTTATTTAATTTATATACAGTAAATACATGCATATGTATGTGTGTGTGACTATAGGGAAAAATAATCTCATGATGAAAATTTTTGGTGATTTTCCATATTACAAACCATACTGCTGCCTCAAATGGAGCATTTGAAATATCCATTATCTGAAGTTTATGCTTCTGAAGGGTGCATATATATACATAATGTGGTGATTCTATGACATAAAGATATACAGAAGTAATCTTTAAAAAACAAAAAGGGGGCAGGGGGTGCAGAAAGCTCAGCTCCTGGATCCTACACTGTTTTTGGAATTCTTGTGTGTCTCCGCGCAAGTTCTTGCATTGAAAAGAGGTCTCAGCTTCTGAGTCCCTCAGTCTTAGGAAGTAAGGCACTGAATATTGTATGGGTGCTTCTTTGGCTTTAAATAGAAATGTGTAATAAGCAGTACACACAAATTGGCAAATGTGAAGTTTTGTGGGGGCTGATTTCCAAGGGGGTTTTCAGATAGCAAACTGTTGGGGGAATATTCTCATTGATACTTGGTATTTTTGGACCTGAGAAGATCTGCCTAAAAACTGCTTTTGAGCAGTTGTTTGAGTAGGGATATGTGAGAAGTCCTTAGGTTTCTGTATGTATGCTTGTGTGAATTACTTAATATCCATTATATGTTGAAATGGATGCTTCATTCTTGTTTAGTGTAATCAAGCCCCTAATATTAATAATCAAACATATTGCTTAGGGGTTGACTCTTCTGATTCTCAGCCTGAAGATACTGTCTCTTTCTTTCGTCCTTTTTTTCTCATTAGTAGCTTAGATAGGCACAGAAAATCTTTCAAGCTTAAATAGATCTTTGTTGTTGTTCTTGTGTAGTTCAAAAGCAGTTAATTTTTAAGACCTCAAACTTGGCACATGGCCACTCTCAGCTGGCAAATATACCCTTGCTATTTTTGCTGTGTGTGATTTTTAGTTCATCTGGAAGCTGCTGCCAAACAACTTTTTAGTCTAATTCTCCTGCCCCTTGCCTCTTCCTATTGCTCTCCAAGTGCTCTCATGTGCTTCCACCCAGTTAATGAACCATCTGTAAAATGAAGGAGTAGCTCAGTCCTTGATGCCTCCACTGAATCCCCAGGCCATAATGGCAACTGTGGTGGCTGGTGGCTCGCACAGCGATGACTGAGTCAGCTGGGCTGGCAGGACTCCACTCGCCTCCAATACACCCTGAGCAATTACCCCCATGGACAGTGAAATTATAGGCACTGCAAAGCTAGTCTCTTTTGGAGCAATGCTCCCCAGGTGTAGAGTGGTCTACCTCTTCACCATTCCCCTCTGATATCCATTGGTGGAGGTAACTGGATCATTACAACCATGTCATTTTACATGGTATTCATTCTGCAGCTTGGGAGAAGGCTCTTGTAGCTTTGAGTGTGTGAAAGTAGGAGCTGGGGTGTTGTCAGCAGCAGGTGAGAGTTGTTCAGTGGGGAAGGTTAGGTGAGGTGGTCACTGGGAGAGAGTCTTCAGGCTACTTAGCAAATACAGGAAAATTTTTGTGGGTTTTATTTTCTGTTTGAGAGCAGTTTAAGAAATGAAAGCAAATATCATAAAAAATTTGAAAGCAAATTGCGGAAATGAGCTCTCCAGAGGTAGGAAGTAAATACAGCAGAGTCCGTCTTGGACAGTATGATTGAGCAGTTATTCTTACAAAAAGGCCTCTTTGAAAACAAATATTTTTAAAAAAATATTTATTAGATCTACTTAAATGCTCTAAACTCTCTTTGCTGGAAATATTCTAAACTAAATTTCGACAGAAAATGTAAAAGAGACTTGCAAATCTTCTATCTTTTCTCCTTGTATGCCCTCTTGTTCATCAGTAACAGAAAAATCTATCTGGGAAAAGATGCAGAGAAATACTAAACAATTTTTATTCCATATGTAAAAGGAAACAGTATCTCTCTGAAACACTTCAAATGGTATATCCCTCTCCTGTATCATCACACTTATATGTAACGTTACAACAGTATTATGAAAATATAGTCAACTATTGTAGTGTATCACAAATGTATTGCTTGGTTTCACCAGAAGGAGTTTGAGCAATTGATTTATTACTGCATATGAATTGCTAATGCTTCCCTTTCCAGAACCAAGTATTGTCTGTGCATGGTCTACCCACGCTTCCTGGCATGCACAGCAATGCTTCCAGTCCAAAGGTGACTGGAGGGCCCGAGTCCCTTTGAGATGGAAATACTGTGTAGGTGAGAAACAATATCCTGGAAGGGTATCAAAGTAGCCATCAAGTGACAATGTACTTGAAAAATAAATAAATAAATGTCTTGGAATGTGGGAGTTAGGTGGTGTTATTATTTCTGATCCTTCAGAGCTGCAAAAGCCCTAGGCAGGCCAGAGGAGTATGGAAATACAGGCACGTTCATGTTACGTGTGTTACATATTTCTCACAGATACAGAAGGGTGAGTTTGTACTGAACTGGTAGTAGATTGAATTAAGTAGACAGTGCTGGCAGCGTAGCCATAACTTGCTGAGAGTGGCAAAGCTGAAATTGGCAACTGCAAATTAAACACACCAAGGATTTTGATACGGTTTTGTTTAAGATAACAAGTGAGACATCTGCAGAAACTGATGTGAATTGTCTAGATTCCCAGACACTTTTTGCATCAGTCGAAGTTTGGGAGTGTGTCTGTCTGCACATGTGATCTTTGCTACGAGTGTCTGGCACAGCGTGATCCTCAAAAGCCATCTTCACTCCATCTGCACTAGGGTCTTTGCTGATGTCATTAATCAGGAGGTTTGTTGGGTTTTTTTCAGTTTTAACAAAGTGATATGGAAAGGATGGAATTTAGTCTTGCTGCATGTAAATCCTGAAGACTGACTGCAAGTTTCTCAGTTCCTTCCTTGCATCCAGGAATGAAGGTTATTAAAATGATGTGGGTTGCAGTATCGCTGAAGCTTGGTTGATACTTGTATCTCTGATCATCTTCTCATTGGACCTGCGTTCAGTGGTTCCTTTGCCTCCCCAGCTCTTGGCAGAGGTGGTAATGAGCTGGTTGCAGCTCGGTGCTGAGCAGGTGATAACAATGAGGATTGTTCAGGAAGAATGGGTGGGATCTGCTGCCTGCCTCAGCTTGTATAATATGTGTCCTATACTATTATATAACCTAAAGGCTTTCTCTCAGTCTGGAGAAGAAGAATCAAGCCATTTGAAATCAGCTATGTAGTCAGCTCCTTGCTTTTAGGCAAGCGCGTATTTGTGGATCTTTAGCTTTCTTGAACAAAAAATAGTGACACAAAGTGAAAATGATGGGAGGCAAAGAAGTTCACAGTGGATCCATACATACATTATGTATTTTTTTAAAGATAACTTGTGTCTATTTCTTTTCATATACTCATGACCAAAACAAAATCTTGATTAAAAACTACTGGAGAAAAAGTAGAAAGGGTGAAGAACTTGGAGATCAGAAAATGGGCCGGATGGGGGATGAATGGGAACAAGCAAATGAGGAGATGCAGAGTATTTTTGTCTTGGGACTTTTCTGATCTGCACTAAGTATCATATGGTCTGAGTAAGTTTGAATGAATTCTCGGTTCAGGTTGCTAAACTTGGCAGTGTGGGCTGAATGTTCAACAGGACAGATTCATGAACTTAACTCATGCAGGTGGTTAGACCTGTGTGCTGTTAGCTAGAAAGGAGCCAGTAATCTTGGTATGAATCCTTTTGCACCTGCTCAGTTGAAGGTCATGATATGATAAAACCCACAGTATTCCTGATCCCTGAAGAACCCATAGCTCTCTAGGAAAAACACATAACAATTACTGTTTAATGCATGCATTATCTTTGCATTCAACTTAATTGGCCATCCAGAACCCACCCCTAACTGTAGACTGTATATAGTGCACGCGGTTTTGGTCAGTCTTAACCACCTTTGCAGTGCTAGTAAGATCTAGGTTTCTAATTTGCCTTTTGTAGTTCTTAATTCACTCTGCCCTAAGACTGTGCTGAAGCTTCTAGTATGAAAATTCAGGAGCATTTAAAACATAGTAGTCTGATGTCCTGAGCTTTAAGATTAGTGATGCTTTTTTGTGTATGCGTATGTAATTCCACAAGGTGCTTTATTAATTTGCTGGTGTTTATAGGGTTTCTATTTTTCCTGCATGTATCGTGCTGTTGTTATTCTTTAAAACAAACAATTATCATTTTTCTCGTTTTATCTTTTCCAATGAATCTCATCCTTGTGGGTCAGATATATATCTTTGCACATTAAAAAGAACACGTCTTTTTCCACTTTAATTCACCATAGCTAAGCTGATAATACTCATATGAGGCTTTAGTATTTGGTAACATATTATATACTTTAAACCCTGCAAAATTCCAATCAAGTTCGTAAGTATTTTTTCCCACATTGTACAGATGAAGAAACACAGTCAAAGTAGTTAAGCTACTTGCCAAACCACACAGTGAATTAAAGACAGAGATATGATTGGACTTTGTGGTTCCCAATCCATGTTCAGACTAGTAAAGAATATTGAACCTCTGGATTCTTTTTGTAATGTAATGTAATATCCAAAAACTCTCTTTGATTTCTTTGTGTAGAGTGAAAATGTCATTGACAGAAAGACCATTTGATTTTTCTCAGCCTTGAGGAGAATGTGAATTTTTTTAGAACTGAATTTTTCATCAGAAAATTGTATGCTGACTTTTAAACGTCACAAATGCCATATGGACTCCTAAATATGGATAGAGAATAATTATGAGCCCCTTTGTACTGACTCACTTCTCTGATTTTTTTAAACTGCATTTTAAGGATTCAAAAGCTGATTGCTAACATGGTGTATTGCTTCTGTTGTTAGATAATCTTAGCTTTTTAACTGAATACAGCCGTGCAATGCCTTATGATTAATTACATGTACAACAGGTGTTGATCTTGTTGGACTGAGATTATGAAGTTCTCTGCTATCCAGGTGGTCTGTTTTAATATAAAAAGACCAGTAGCATAATAAGCAAGAAATTGAACTAACGAGCAGGGGAAAAATACTTGAATGCATTAATCACCTTTAATAAGCTTAACCAGCTCAGCACAGCTAATCAGCTGGGAAGTCCTTGCTTTGAAGAAGCATCAATTGTTGTATACCCAGTAGGGTAAATAAAAGATAAGCCAAGAACGGTGGGAAGGGTGTTTGTACATCTAAAAGCTTTCAAGATTTTCCAAATATAAGGCACCTGGTATGATGCTTTTAAAAATTATATTAGTCAAAATGAGGATGTAGTTACCTTTCGGTAATGAAGAGAGGTGTCATCCACATATCTCCAGATGCACTAGCATGGCAGTAATTATCGTAAAGAGCTGGTTTTTTTGCAGTATAGCTTCTTTTAATTTTCACACTTTGAAGGGAGCAATGGGCCTAATTTAAAGCCCTCTAATGACTCCTGTTCATCAACCCTGAGCTCAGAAATTTGAGGCTAAGATGCTACTCTCATTTGATAGAATTTGCTGGTAAGTCCCCTCCCCACACAATATTTTTTATTTCATGTACATCAGTTCTTTGTATTTGAAATTCTTTGACAGTGAATGAAGTGTCTGTCTAATGCTTAGCCCTTTTAGCATAAAATGTGTAATTTTTTTCTTACCCTAATACCATAAATTTTTCTTCTTCTCTCAATTCCTGATTTTGCAGTTCTTACCCATACAGTAGCAGTCACTGTGCTTGTGATGTTACGTTGTAAGCTACTGAGCAATTGTACTGTACAGAAGTGTAACAAATGCACAGAACCTCAAATGATGGAATTCACCTTTTCTTGAGAACTTCTGCAGTACTTCTGTGCTGCTGATATTGGAAAAAATTGCTTCTGACTCTGAAGTTTGCAGGTTAGAAGTGTGCATATTTCAATGACGCTGCAATCTCTTTCATGTATATCCTCCCAGCAGCTTCTCCAGGGCTGAAAGGGAAAGACAGGCAGCTCTCAATACCTGTGGCATTCAGGATATGATGTTCTTGGGTTATTCATGTGACTTTCCCCCACAACTGCTTCCATGCTTTTCTTTCTTTCTTCCTCCCCAACTCCCTGAGGTTTTTTTGGCAGCTGAGATGTATTGTGAGCTTGGAGGTTTTTTCCCTCTATTCTGCTCTTTTTTTTTTGTTATTGGTGAACAAGTAATTTTTAACTTTTCCTCTTCTTTTTTTTTTAATTAAAAACCATTTTGTTTGTTTTCCCATAACTCTCACATCTTCCGCAGATTTTCCAGACCAATTTACCTTGGGGATGAAACCGAGCAAAGAAAGTTTAAACGTTTTGGAGTAAGTGAGAAAGTAGGACTGAAAGGAAAATCTGACCATACTTCACAGCCATCACCTGAGCTAGAAATCCTGGTGTGCTGATAGAAAGACACTGCTGGCCATTCTGAAGGGTTTTCTTAGAAGAAAATGATGCAGAATATTCTTAGATGTAATACAATCTGCCCAGTTTGATTCTTTGAGTTGATGTGTAAGGCATTGTCTAAAGCATAATTGCAGCTAAGTAGAGGCACTGCGTTGCCTCCTGCACACTCACCTATTATCTTGGTTTAATTTTTCTGGTATGGTGGGAATCCAACAGTGTCTGTGAACCCATCAAGGCAAAAGATATTACTGTTATGTTTTCTTCTCACAGCTTCCGTTTTATTACTAATGGTGGTAATATTGAACTTGGGGTGTGTCTGTACAAGCAACTCAACACAGATGAAGCAGGACATTGATGCTGTAGCTGGGTCCCTGCGAATAACCCTCCTGTAACTAGTATGATCTGATTTTGTAGTAATTAGAGGGTAGATAAGACCTAAAATACTGGCAGCTTGTGGGCATGTTCAGTAGCCACTGTTTAAAAATGCTCCTGGGGATTTTGCAGCTGCCTGGCACACAGTTTGGCAGGACCTATGCTGAACTGACTGAGGAGAAGGTGATCTCACCTTCATAGTATTTTCATGTTGGTGTACCTCATTCTCCAGTAATGTTGTGATTCAATTGAGGCTGTCATATATTCCCTAACGTGTTCAGACGAACATGCTCAGATTTGGCATGCCAGGCCGTGATGCGCAGCCAGGATGCTGGAGGGTGAGGAAGGCCTCTAGATGTTGGATGTTCACTGAAATGACCACGGTGTGATTCATTTAAAATTGAGTCCTCACAAGGCTCCCCTTGTGTACCATTTAGTAGTTTTCCCAGTGCTGTGGCAAAACCCCAATTCTGCAGGAAGCCTGGCTGTCTCAGCCAGGGCTCTCAACCTGAGGACTTCACCTAGGGGTCAGACTGAAACCGGGAGTAAAAGATGTCAGAGGCAGTCCTGTACTTGTGTTAATGCATCTGTGCCAATGACCCTGCAAGGAATGACCTGGATGTGGCCACCACAGATGCTGCCTTTTTCATTTAGAAGAATTGGACTGTGTCCAAGCTGCTGATAAATGTTGCATCTGAAAATGGCTGGTTCTTATTTTGGGATATCACCATCAAAGTCCTTGATTTGTAATTATGATCCTTGAGGCTGGAGTACAGCAATTCACTTTTCCGCTTTGGGAGTGGGAAGGTAGGGGGAACAGCTGCTTTCCTCTTCCCTGCTCCTATCCCAAAGGCTAGACACTCTCAACAATTCTGAGTGTTTTTAAAAAGACACATAACCCACATGCTGGTTGCTGTTAATAATGCTAGGATCCCTTTGCTATTTCCCTATAATGGGTAAACTTACTTCTTATGGCATCTCACAATGGATATGTCAAAATCATGTCAACTGGACCTTGCATTGAACCTCCTACAAGACTGTAGCATTGTTTTATAGTCCTTCATTTGCTTATACTCTGTTCAGGGAGCATGGAACAGAGATGCTAATAAACACCAGACACATAAAACAGCTTTATTAGCCAAATCTCAGGCCAAATCCAAGGTCCAACCCTTATGAAGTGTCTTTGCTCCAAGACTTGACTCTGGTTAGGCTAAGACAGGACAAATCATCCATCCAGCACTTTCCCAGAAGACATCAGAGGCTGTAGTGTATTAAAACTTGATAGTAGGTTGTAAAATAAGACAAAAAATTGGTACAATTAGTTTAGTAGTTAACTAGTATTACTGAAACTTCTCCAAAATAATTTCCTCTATTATTCAGAGAAACTGTTCAGCAACACGATAAAACTGAGGTTTGGTTGTTTCAAATGACAGTCGCTGCAGGTGGTAGAAGAGGTGGATGGGATAGGGTAACCCCTATTATGCTTACACTCAGAAACAAAAATTACGTGCAATTGTGTATATACGTGTATCGCGTATTTTCCTGAGCAATGCTAGAATAATGAGTGTTGTACATTAAGGGAGCCGACCTTAAGCCACCTCCTTCACAGATTACTTTGCTTACTGCAAGCTCACAGTGCTTGTGAGCATATGTGCATGCTGTCAAAGCATGATTTCAAGAGAGAAAATAAGGTTCTAATGATAATTTGGGTCTTGCCTGCACTCATTATTTCCATAGTGAATCCTTTTTATACCTGATTTTCATTAGATTTTTTCATTGTCCTTTTAGATACCTAAATTGTCATCTTCATTCTACAGAGTAGATGGACAATTTTAGACAACTGGTAGTATTTTTCTGACTTTGCAGTGTATTATAAATTCCTTTTTCTTCCACATGTCCTGCCAAACCTGAAAGTCTTGCAGCTCAGTCAACATATAGATGAATAAAACATATTGCTGAAAACTTTCTTGAGCCTCTGTACTGCTTTCAGAATTGCGAGAGGTTGAGATGACTGTGTCCTTGCAAAGGAAGTTAAATAGTAAAACTTTCTTTAGCTGTACAAATAAGAGAAAAAGGAATGAGGAAGTAAAATTGCGCAGCAGTGATGCAATCAAAAAAGTCTGTAGTCTCCCAATAAGTAAGTTGATACTTTGCCTCTATTTTTTTTTTAAATATGGTAGTTTGAAGTGTGAGGGTGAAACCAAGACTTCTAATGAAAAAAAATGCGTAGAGTGAAAATTGGCACATCTGAGGTGGAAATACAACTGAAGAACTTAATGCACTCAAGATGCAGGTAGCAGATAGTCTGCATTCCAAAAAAAATCGAAAAATCTGGCAGTACACAGCGGAATTCCACCAGTGAGGCTTTTAATGCATTTGTCAAGCTGATGTTGTGACTGTGGAATAGTGAATGCATTATCCATAGACATACGGAATTGCGGAAAAATTATCTGGGCAACTATAAACTTGTTAGTCTGGCCTGAGAAGTATGCAACTCTTTGGAACAAATTATGAGGGAAAGTATTATTAGCCAAGATAGTAAGTGGAGAATATGATAAAAATGTAGTTCTAACAAAAGATGATCATGCCAGGCTAATCCTATAGTGTTCTTTGATGTGATAACTGATCTTACAGGCAAGCCAACTAGATCTAATGCATTTGTTTTTCAGTGAAGCATTTAGTGCAGTGCTACATAGGAAAGTATTAGTTGAGGAGAAGGTAAGGTTTGGTATTGTAAAGCAGGTAATGTAAAACTAGTGAAGAGAACAAAGCATCATTACTGGTTCCAGGGAGATGACTATTAGACAATTTCAA
>NW_010188419.1:0-1253 GCF_000695765.1 Mesitornis unicolor | reverse complement strand
AGAGGGTGGGGGGGGGGGGGGGGGAAGTTAGTGTGCCAATGAGATATGTTGTTGTCAACAATGTTGGAGGCAGAGATGCATGAAGGATTGTAATACCTGTGACAGCCTAGGTTCTGAATGACCGTGAATATAATATTGTGCTGTATGAAGGGTGAGGTCATCTCTTTGGGAACACCAGCGTCAGTTCTTGTCGTAAACTGTGAGCTTATCAACCAGAAACTGAGTAAGAGAAGCAGTAATAGTTGTACTGTCAGGGTGTACAACAACTACTGCAGGGCATAGCAGTTGAACAGAGGATCCTTGTGAGCTACCTTGTGATCTGACCACGAAAAAGGCAAATAGAGTGCACGCAGCTATTTACAGTAGATGCATGAGCTCTTAATGCTTGTAAATAAGGCTTTGTATACACTAAATAAGATGTAACTTTTAGTCACCCATATTCAACAGAGAGTGGTTTATTGGAGCAGCTTCAAAGAAAGGTTAGTGTAGAGGACTGGGAAAATGGAGAGTCTATTTTATGAGTGGAGTTGGAAAGTTTGGCTTTTCCAGTAAAATGAAGGCAGAGAAAGGGCATAATTGCTGTCTATAAACAAATCTTATGGGTAAATAATAAAGGTGGGGGAAAAGTTAATCCAAAGAAGTGTTGGCAGCAAAAGAGAACATTAAGTTGGTCACAAATATGGGTAAGATGGAAATCAAAGATTTCTAATTGTCAACAAAACTGAAGTTATGGAAAACATTTCTAAAAGGGCAACAGCCAGCCAACTTTTAAAATGCAGTAAGACAAGTCTATAAGCAATGTTGTCCAGTTGTGAAAGGTTATACTGGATGTTTCTGGTATTCCTACACCTGAAGCTTGTGTTATGGCTCTACCATGAAACTGGTCCACAGCCTGCTCTTCTGTGTAGCCCCAGCATACTCCAAAAGAATTGCTGGTTGCAGTTATAACTGTAGAAATATATCCTTTACCAAAGTTTTATTACTGTAAAGTACAGCTGAATGTCCATTGACTAGATCAATAGTGTGAGTTGCATAAAATTAGTTGTCTACAACACACACTGAAAAACTGTCTGTGTTTGAAAGTGCATAAAATGAGACTTTGATCTGTGAAAAGGCAAGTTAAGATTTAGGTAAACTTAAATTAAGCCCCAGAAAACCTTTTTTTTTGAAAACACAAGGTGAGATTGTAGGCTGAAAAGTATTATAATATATTATATATTATATAATTGGATATATTACTTATTGGAGAGAGA
>NW_010188418.1:0-6440 GCF_000695765.1 Mesitornis unicolor | reverse complement strand
GTCCCAGTACCGACCCCTGGGGGACTCCACTGGATCCAGGCTTCAACTGGACTCTGTCCCACTGACCACAACTCTCTGACTTCTTCCCTTCAACCAGTTCACAATCCACCTCACTACCCATCATCCAGACCACACTTGCTCAGTTTAGCTGATCGTAAACCATAAAATGGATGCAGAAGGCAGTATGTGATGCTTCTGGCAGCTGCTGCCACTTGGGCAGGTACTTCTTGTCTCCAGCAAGGTGCAATTTGGGCAGCAGACCACTGTCCTTCCCTCACCTGGACCTTCCTGACCCAAGACCAGAGCTACACCCTCCACTCACCTCCCTGTCTCTTCCTGTGGCACAAACACTCCCGGTTGTTTCAAAGCTTTAAAGTGTTTTTTTTTAGAAGGCTTTTTAATGAATGGTGAGCAGGGGCACGCAGAGCACGCATTCTGTTGATCTTCCTAAAACTAAATGACAATCTCACAATTGCCCAAGGCTGCAGGGCAGAAGGAGGTGATGAACCAGGCGATCTACGTGGTGAAACACGGATGAGAAAAGTGTTCAATAGCACCTGATTTAGCTTGACCTCATTCTTTGACTGAGCAGCAGGCTAGGCAGATCAGTTTTGCCAAGAATATTTTTAATTTCTCAATAGCACCTTGCAATTCACAATTTGCTGGTGTTTTTCTTATTCTCTTAAGCTGGCCTGAGAAGACTTTAAAAATGCAGCTAGAATATGTAACAGACAAATCTAATTTATCTCGGTTGGAAAGCTGCTGTTTGCTAATTAAAATCTTGATAATATTTCCTGTTATTTGCATACTAATTTAAATTTCTGAAGGGTTGATGGTAATCACAAACATAACTTACCTTGAACTGCAAAGAATCTCGAACACCATGAGAGCCTCCAGATGCAAACAGAGAAGTGTTAACTTTGCCATGTCCTAATACTGTGTCAACAGGGCAAAGAGAATGCCTTATACTTTTCCAGTATAAGACATGAGAAGGAAAAAAACCCCCAAATTAGAAAAAAATGTATTAAAGCAAAAAAGCCAATTCTAAGTCAGCTTGCTGCTCAGGCATCTAAAACACTTCATACTTAGAAAGGAGCTGGACCATGTTTAGAGGCTGGATTTCAAAATTACTGTGCCTATCCCTCAGCTTTGGGCAGAAGCAAATCCAATTTCAAGAAACCACTAATTGCAGGATTTAGAAATAAAGCAAAGAGCTCTAAGATTGCTAAAGCCTTTGAAAAGATTTCCCCTTTATAGCTAGCTTGGCGAGACATAAGATACTCACAGGGCCTTATTCATCTTAGATGTCAACATATATAAATCTACTTAAGTGTGCAGAGTTGACCTTGCTTGCACAAAGACCGAATGTTACAGGCAACACAGGTAACAACCTTATAAAAGAGATAAAACCATGAATCCCAACGCTATCTTGCTAAGAGCCATGCAATAAAATCAATTACAGCTTTTGTTACGAAACAAATTAATTTGGGCTTTTAAACATTAAAGTAATTACTTATCGTAAATGTTAGGATGAAAATGCTAATAAGTTCCTACTACAGAACCCAATTAAATAAGTTGCAACCGATTACTTCATTCAAATGAAATTTCATTCAAGCTCTAAGACTACTCTTTTCCAATTGAGGGTCTCGTCCTCTACTATTTAAAATAAAGTATTTGATCTTAATCAACTATTTTACCAGACTAAAAAAGACCAACCCCTAAACACACATTCACTAATCCCACATTGTAGTAGTCATCCCAAGCCACCCGGAAAGCAGCGCTGTTGCTCAAGATGCTGATGGAGCTACTGTTCTCTGGAGCGAGAGGAAAACAAGACAAAAGAATCCTCACAGTGAGCCAGCAAAGTGCTGTTGTTGCGTTGTTCAAAGCAATAATACGAGAAGGACTATGTTTTAACTGTATATGATATATTCATACACACATACACGTGCATGTGTGCAGTATTAGAATGTTAAAAAATGCATTAACTCTACTAGCTATACAGCAAATGCCCTCGCTGTCCATAAGTACAAATGCACAGGTCTTGGGAGCAGAGAAGTAACACTGCCATCAACACCTTTATGAGGGAAAGCCTTTCCAAAGTAGTCAGCCCTCCCTGTTCCAAAATCCAAACGTGAGCCTCAGATGTTCCTGCTCTCCAGCCTCAACAAGCACTGATAGTGAATGCTGGGACCTTATTAGAAGGCTGAAACCTGACCTTTTTCAGAAGGATCCAAGTTATAATTTCCAGTTCTACAGGTACACAAGGTAAGACCATTTTCAGTCCAGAAAGACCATTTTTAGTCTCCAAATCAAACCTAGAGACTGCTGAGAATTCCCCATCAAAACTATTTTTCAATGGAAAAAGCACTAACATTTCTTACTGTGCTTTTGCTTTTTTTCCACCCCAAAAAACAGAAAAAAGAAGGTTTAATTGTTGGGGTTTTTTTCCACATTTTACCCTAAAGAGACACTTACTTTATTGTTATTAACTTCCAGCTTTCTGACAAAACAGCAAAGCCTTGTGTTTCATGTTGCTTCCTCTCTCTGCACTGCTGGCACCGGCCTCCGTTTCTCAGGGAGCACAGCAGTCACAGCCACCGCTCACCATCACCATCTTCAATAGGAGAGACCACTGCACAGCATGGGAACTGTAACAGCAACATGCGGCTTCCAAACTACAATGCTAAAAATTACGTTTTCAAGCCAAATGTTAGCTTTTGGTTTACCATAAAGAAGTCAATTTTCCCTTTGATGAATGCTGCCCGCGCCACAGATTTTACTCAACGCTACGTGGAATCGCAGACAAACGCTGCAGTGATTGGAGGGTGAACGCTACCAGCGCACAAAGCTTTGCCATTTTTTCATTTGCTTGTTTTTAATCCAGTTTTCAAGGAAATATTTGTTATACAGCCATACCTCCTGTCAATCTCCCTACCCCAAACTTTGAAACAGTGAGCGGGCAAGTTTTGACCATCGATCAAAGGCGGCTGGAGCCCTCCAAGATAACTGCACTCCAGCCGTGTCTCTGACCACAGCTCATGTCCCCACCTGGGATAAAGCAAGAACCCAACTGCTGTCCGCTCTGTTGGGTGGCAGCTGGCTGGCGACACGGCCACAGCTCAGCTGAGGGTCAGCAGGGACAGGCAAACAGAGGAAAGGATCAGATTTTGAATGACAAAAAAAGGACTTGGGCGTACAGACATGTAAGGTCTTTTGCCAAGACTCGTATTCACCACCCTTTCAATTGCTGACATTCAGTGCTTTCCAAACAAGACAAATATTCTGCAATGTCCCCCAAATTCCCTTGGCCTTTTAACTTTCTACAAGTCTCTTTCCTTCCAACAATCTCAATGCCCTTACTCAAGATATCCTCTCCACCTGCCCTAAACTCCACCCCTCCCTCCCTGCACCAAGCACCTACTTTTCTCATCAACCTCCACTTACCAATGGCCCCAGAGCCTCCCACACCACAGCTTCCAGCCCTTCCCAGTGGAAGTGTAATACTTCATAATCCAGGCCTTAAAATCCACTCTGCCTTTTCACCCCTACGCCAGCTGCTGGGCTGCTCTAGCTCTGGTTGCCACCAACCCTGTAGCAACAGGACAAGCCTAAGCACACACAATATCAAAAAGATAAACCATCATGAAGCACTGATATCCCAAAAATGAAATGGCAGGTCATGCTGTCAGCTTTATTTGCCCTTATCCCTCTCAGTCTTGGTCCTTTGTCTCTTGACCTTTTATTTATTTCCTTTCTCTGAGCCACAGGTGCTCTCATACGCTAAAGGAACAGGGACCCAAGAGAAGCAACATTTGCTTCTACTGACCTGGTAATCTACCATCTTCTTCCAAAATGCTGGAAAAAGGCAGACTCATCTTGGATATACTGAAGTCTACGTTCTCCTCCTTTAAGAGGAGAGGGTAAAAAAGGCGTTGCTTTTGTGACAGTAATGGCTTTTGAGACAGCATCTTCTTCCAATAAAGGTTCCACTGTAAATAAAATTCCCCTATAGACAGATCCCAGCTCCCAAGCAAGAAAAAACATCAGCTGTAGGAGGTGAGTTGAAGGGAGCAGAGACTCATTGTCCAAGCCCGTCCAGCCCTTGCACATTTTTGGCTCAACAGACTGAAGATACCACAATGTACATTTTTGGGTTTGGTATCATGAGAGGATCCAAACAGCTACTTCCTATAATTGCTGTTGCTCTTCCATGCACTCTCCTCAGCTCTCACCCATTGGTGTGCAGGTCACTCCTGTGATATATATTAATAATTACGAAAAATAAAAGGCAGCTCTGGGTCAGCAGCATACAATGATACAATGCACTGCTCCAGGAGACACAGCTTTACTGACAGAACAAACTTTCTTCACTTAGACCTTTGCAAAAAGCTACGCTTGCGAATGTAAGGTTCAAAAGCACTATTCTAATGGGAACTTAACATCCAGAATGAACTATCCTACAAAAATACAATGAGATGCTCCCTAAATCTGTCTCAATTGAGAGAATACACATCACCAGTCTGGGCTGATGGACATCCTACAAAGCATTTGTTTATTATAATGTAATGAATAGTAATACTGAACCTCACCTGGCCAGAGAAGTTTGTAATATGCAAATGTTATCCTTGCTTTCCCTTTTATGCGTATAATGCATATAAAAGATGATGCATTACTGAAACAAACGTCTTCTTTCAGATATGCAGAACATGAAATTTATTGACATTGTGGGGTATCCTATATGTGCAAGGGTCAGCAACGCGCCTTACAATGAAATTATTGTATAGGCAAAAAACATTAACCAGGTATTTTCCACACTTGGCTTGTAAATCAGAAGACTCTGCATAAATAGAGCGTGCTGGAAAGGTTGTGGTGATTAGGACTGGTCCCAGTGGGCCCCTTATTTTCCACTAAGCAATAAATAGATTGCACAGAGACAACACTGTCCATCTTGGATGAAAATACCATCTTACTGCTAGCTGTATTTATACAAAGTGAATATCCCTCTATCTCAGGTCTGCGTTCAGAAATTTAAGAAAAAACGCCTTTAGGAAAAAAAAAACCACAACAAAAACGCCAAACCAGACATTGGCAGTTAGCACCTATATTTTGGAAAAAGATTCATTTCCATAACAAACAATGCAAGTTGGTTTTTTTTTTCCTAATTACATCCCATAAATGCTAAATGAGAATCCTAATATCACTGACACTGCTATACTGCAGACCTTATTAGCAAAATCTAACTAAGAATATGAATGTATTAATTAAGACATAGGTAATGACCGTTCATTAGTGTGGAACTGGAATTAAGTTGCCCAGGTATCCACCGCGCAGAACTGGCTGTGCTCTGCCCTTTCACAGACCTGGGACATGGCAGGAGGGGAAAGGCTCTGCACTGAACTCTTCAGTGTTGCCTTCCACCCACTGCATAAAATAATGGCTTGCTCTTGCTGTATCCAATTCCATTTTGGACCACGGCTAGAAATGAAATCCAATCCCTCTGTGAAATAAGAGTGGAGAATCGCTATGTTTTACCATAAAGCTAAACTTTTCCTAGACCTTATTTCAACAGAAGCATCCTGTCAGTGTGACACCATTCAATACGGCGAGCACACGTAACATCACGATATGTGAAGCACTTTACTATACAAAATATTACTATTTGCCAAGAGACAATTCTTAGAAAAAGAAAACAGACGCTCTTTATTGACTCTCGTTTTTAAGATTGCCAATCTGATAATTCTCCAACCAACTTAGGAATGTTCTTTACTTAGCCATAAGTAATAACAAAAAACCACCATTAAAAGTTATTTGGGCATTTAGAAGAGGAACAGGAGTCTTTTCTTGAAGTGATTCTTATGAGACAGCACAGAGGACCCCACTTAAGCACAGTTACAGTGGTTTCAAGACAGGCTACATTTTCAGCCATTCACAAATACCTTTTTTTTGGATGGCAATGGTAGGGCAAAAGCCTAATTACCTAAGTCACATTATTGCCAAAAATTCTGGGCTTGCCGTTTCCTGAAGTTTGACAAACTGAACTGGCATATGAAAATGATTGCTTGGGCTGGGTCAGGACAACTAAATAAGGAGACCTATCAGTGGTCTGAATGGAGAACCCTGGCCTGCAGTAATGCAGTCTTGGGGTGGCCTGCGGTTACAGAACCCTTTTCTGTCTCTTTTTTAGGCAGATGTTTTAAATGAATGCTGAAACAGCATTATATCCTCAAATAAAGAGGTTTGGCTTTTTTCAGTGCTTGTGAAAGTGACTGCTGCCCCAACAACCTGGAAGAGTTTTCTTTCTCCAGGATGTGAAGCACAAAGAGCTGTGGAGAGGGCTTCCTTTTGCCATAGCTCAGTCCTCACTGAGGTCTTGGAGAGATTGAAGACAGTGCTATGCTTCAAGACACAAGTAAGGAAGTCTGAAGCAGTGTAACCTG
>NW_010188417.1:0-1053 GCF_000695765.1 Mesitornis unicolor | reverse complement strand
GTCCTTTTCTGCCTGCAGCTCTCAGCCACTGTGAGGGGTGTCAGTGTTTTTGAGGGAAGGCACACCCAGAGAAAGCTTCATTGGGCTTTTTCACACAGACCATTTTAGAATTAAGTCATATTTGGAGACATCTTCTGCGATGGTAATCTTCTTTCTTCAAATACCTTAAGAGTAAGCAGAATTGTAAAAAGCAGGAAAGAGGCTAGGAGATGTCCAATGCTTTTCGTGAAGGCAGTATGGTCAAATACATTGAAGTCTGGTACATTTGGACTCTGGGGAATGAAACTCACTTACAGATCCCTTTTAGTTTCAGCCCAGGAGCTACAGGACCAGCCGACAGTGCACAACCTCTCCCCGATGCCAACTGCTGCCATCCCTTTGCGCGGCGACCATTTCCAAAATCGTCCCCAAAGCCTTGCAGGCAGAGTAGATCTACAGCATGAGTATTTCCAAAAGCTGTTGCTGCTTGTATGTCCATACACGTATGGATGTGTGTGCCTATGTTTGTGTGTGCAGACACTTTGCTTTGTTTTCAATGTGTTCTGTTTCCATTTGGTTCTGGACCTGTCAAAGGTCAATTTAGGGACACAACCAAGTGGAGAATCTGAAGTGATCCCAGCATTGAATGTAGATGAATTTTCTTGTGACAGGACAGTTCCTTCACTTGTGCATCTTCAAATGGGATTGCTCTTGCCTCAGTGGCAGTGAATTAGGAAATTGCCTATGAAATGTAAAGAAAGAATTGAGAAAAGGAAAATGCCTGTAAGCTGTTCATGGGCCTGACATGTCACCCTAGCAGTCAGGGTTCACTCCTAGTTCTTGTTCATTGAAGGCTTTTGTTCTTTCTCATCTCTGATTTCTTGAACGCAGAATGATTTTTGTCCTGTACTCATTTATATATTCTGGTATTTCCAACTGTATATCTCGGCAGATTTCTGAACGTCGTGGTTTGCCCAGACCCGTCACGTTCTCCAGCATGGGGTGGTCGCTTCTGGTCATCATGCAGGCCTTGAACTTCACACCTCCCATCCAACCCACTGCAACCAAGGCTGC
>NW_010188416.1:0-1356 GCF_000695765.1 Mesitornis unicolor | reverse complement strand
TTTTTTTTCTCTTAGTTTTTTAAAATACGGTAGCTAAATTTAGATGTGATCATCTCTGCAGTTTGAGGTAGTTCATGTCACATGCTGAACTTTTTAGCTAAAATCCTTGTTTTATTAAAAGAGGGGTTTGTACAGTGCTGGAATAAAGCAATATACTTCCAGCAACATACAGCCAATTCCCAGCTTTGTTGCCCTACTATTTCATGTAATATTGGTTTAAGAAATATATTAATATTAAATAGTTAATCTTTGATCCTATGTTTAAAAAAGCTTTGCCTGTGCATGGGAGCTCAGATTGTAGCCTAGAGCCACACTTCTGATGCAGCCTGCATACAACTTCGTATCGTTCTGCTTAGGAAAAATTTACTCAAGAGGAAAGTTTCATGGTAATAGCAATATCGCAGATTATTTCCAATGAATTCATTGCAAATTGCTTTTGTTTATTCACTGTACTATCATAGCAACCTCATTCTCACTTCTGCACCTAACGTGGAGCTTCCAATAATTTTACATCCATTTACAGGTTTTTAAAAGCCTATCTTTCAAATTCTGTGTAAGTTACGTCTTCTAGAGTAAGGTCGATTGAGAAGAGCAGTTTTAGTTGACAGTTTGGGTTTTTTATAAGTAAACCAATTTTAAGCTTTCATTGCTGGTTAAATAGAAACTTAATATTTCTAGTAGAGAAGGTGGCATACTAACAAGGAAAGCATTTTGAGCATAGATTTGAAATAGATCCATTTCCTCCTCTGTTTGTGGCTATAAGAATTTATTTTAAATAAGTATATTTTAAATGAGGTGGGAAATATATAACTTTGCCAGAAAAATGCAGCATGTTATTGGAGCAATAATTATGATGTTTGCCTTAAAGTTCAGTTATAAAGTTAAACATGAGCATTTTACGTTGTTATTCTCATTAGAAACTTACTTCACTTTCACTGAAATACTTTTTAAAAATCTAATACAACTTATTTGTACTTTTTTTCATTTTTGTTTGCATAATATAACCTGTAACAGCAAGATAGATAACAATCCTGTATTGTAAAGTTGGACATTAAAGAATTATACAGGTACAGAGTACTTTCACAAGACTTTAATTCACCTTTCCTGGGAATGAGCCTCATTAAAGTCGCTGCTGCTGCCATGCTAATTTTTTGTAAAGTGGCATATATCAGCTCTAGGAACCTCTAGACCTTTGTTAAGACAAAAAAGTATCATTTTCCGCAAATACTATATTTGAATTGAGTGGTTTATTACTTTTAGATGAGTATTTCTGCATCAGGCAACTATAATATACAATGCTACTAGGTTATTTATCTGTTCTTTGCTTTTTTTCATTTATTTATATATATAAACATA
>NW_010188415.1:0-1140 GCF_000695765.1 Mesitornis unicolor | reverse complement strand
ACACACACACACACACACATATATGCACATATACATAATACTTATACATGGATGGCAGAATGACCTGGTCACTCACCTCTCTCTCACTGCCCACGTACACTTTGCAAGAGGAAGAGCACTGTTCACACAGACACACAATATTCTCTCTCACTATATATGCACATACAGGTGAATATATAATTTTGTATACTATAACATATTTAATTAGACATGTTCACACACGTACATGGTATTGATCTCACTTACATACTTAAATACACAGCATATAATTTCTCCCTCTCTGTGCACATGTACACTTACAGAGAGTGTGAGGAAGAGCTGTTCACACACACTGGAAGCTGGTCTTGCTGCACACACGTGCGTAGATACATCGATGAGAGCACTTCCTATGTGTCATGTCACATACACTGTATTGGGGTGTTTGCTGATATGTGTAACTCTGTATGTGTGTGGGGGAGTATTTTCTGTCATTCTGTCTCCCCCCACCTTTCCCCAGAGAGATGGACACAGAAAATGGTAGAAAATACACACACACACACACATGCATGAGGGTCTCTGTGTGTGAGGTTGCCATCTCTCCCACTCTCTCTTCTGCCCTCATAGACAATCATGTTCCTCCCTCCTAGCTGACATGCAGATACCCTTATATTGACCTCTACATAGAATTTATTTAAATACTTATGTGTCTATTTCCTTTCATTCTCTGATTTCTCCCTGCCTCCTTCCTTCCCTCTCTTTCATTTCTCAAAGAAATATAAAAATACCTAAACCACCCACACACACCCCTCACTTGTTTATATATAATTCTAAAAAACATAAATAAATAATCTAGAAATAAGTTAAAAATGTATATTTTAGGAGCACGTAAGTATATAAATATAAAAGGGAGGGGTATCTGTGTATGTAAACAGAAAGAGGAAAACCACGTGTGAATGCACTCACAAAAACACAAGCATGTACCTATAAAATAATGTACGATGTGTCTGTGTCTGAGCATCTCTGTCTCTCCATATATGGGGTTAGGAAATACTGGGTTGGCCAATAAGTGCATTTTATTCTGGATAAACGAAAGGCAAATTTTTCATGGGAATCAAAAACTTCATTCAACAATACAGTGTCCATTTTGTTCAATTATTTTTT
>NW_010188414.1:0-2010 GCF_000695765.1 Mesitornis unicolor | reverse complement strand
CCCCTCCGTGTCCCCACCTCCGTGTGCCCCCCATTGCCCTCTCCACGTTCCCCCACTCCTGCACCGTTCCTACGCTCGGTGGGGATGGAGAGCTGAGATTTGGGCAAGGAACCCATGCAGGGACCCTTGGTGGGGACTTGAGGGTGACCCAGAGGGGCAGGGGAGTGACCCCCTGCCCCGTGATTCCCACCCCAGCTCCAGCTGGGGACACCTCCAACCCATCCCTGGTTTTGGAGAAGCACTGGTGGTGGTGGTCGCACCTTCTGCCCACCATGGATGTGCCCTTGGTGCCATCACCCTCGTCCCATCACCCTGGTGCCATCATCATCGCCCTGGTACCATCGCCCTGGTGCCATCACCCTCGTGCCATCCCCATCGCCTTGGTGCCATCACCATCACCCTGGAGCCATCTCCCATCCCTGTGCCATCATCCCAGTCAGCCCAGCATCTCCTGTATTTCTCCCAGTCACCGTCCTGGTGGTGGGATGTGGGCACATTGGGTGATTGGGAGCCATGGGGTGGAAACTCTCCCAGTTGTTTGTCCCTTCCCAGTTTGTCCCTTCCCAGTTTGTCCCATCGCACCTCTTGGTGACAAGCCCAGAGGAAACCCCACTGTAACAGAGCCCTGATTTGGCCCTGGTGTTACTGGTGCAAACTGGAGGCTGTGGCTGAGACACTTTATGTTTTTATGGGCTGGAAAAATGGAGGAAAAAAATCCCTTTTTTTGGGTTCATTAATGCTGGGACCCCCAGACCAGTGCAGCGGAGCCCCGGGAACTGGGATGTCCCCAGTTTGGGGTGGGGGTCTGCGAGCACCCGGTCAGGAGCCCGGAGAGGGGAAGTTCAGGTTTGGCATCCAAATGTTTGCGGCCCCGAGCCCGTTGTGAGAGGAAACGGGGAGAAAGGGGAAGGAGAGGCTGCGGTCGCTGCTCTTCCCCTCCGCAATCTCTGCCGCCGCCTGGGCCCCCAGCTCCGCTCCGTGCGTGCGTTGAAAAAATTCCCTCTATATGGGGTGTATGTGTATGGGCTTATAGATGTCTGGGGGTGTGTATCTGTTTGTGGGGAGATATATAAAAATATAAATATATATATATGTGTATTTTGGGGATGTATATCTATATATGAGGATATATTTATATTTTTATATATATTTTGGGGGTGTATATCTACATAGGAGGAGAAATGTATCTATAGATTTATATTTTATAGCTATTTGGGGTGTATATCTATATAGGAGGAGATATAGACCTATATATTTATATTTTTTATATCTATTTGGGGGTGTGTATCTATATAGAAGGAGATACAGATCTATATATTTATGTTTTTATAGATATTTGGGGGTGTATATCTATCTATGGGGAGAGATATCTCTATCTACTTAGATTTTTAGTTTGTATTTGGGGGTGTGTATCAATATATGGGGAGATACAGATCGATATGTGTGTGTATGTATGTGATTTTAAAATTATATTGGGGGGTATTAGCAAAGATCGGCTGTGGGGCTGCTGAGCTGGTACCCAGGGCAGTCACTGGGATCCATCCCTGGGATCCATCCCTGTGCATCTTTGGGATCCATCCCCTGGGATTCATCCCTGGGATCCATCCCTGTGCATCCTTGGGATCCATCCCCTGCGATCCATCCCTGGGATCCATCCCTGTGCATCTTTGGGATCCATCCCCTGGGATTCATCCCTGGGATCCATCCCTGTGCATCCTTGGGATCCATCCCCTGCGATCCATCCCTGGGATCCATCCCTGTGCATCTTTGGGATCCATCCCCTGGGATTCATCCCTGGGATCCATCCCTGTGCATCCTTGGGATCCATCCCCTGCGATCCATCCCTGGGATCCATCCCTGTGCATCTTTGGGATCCATCCCCTGGGATTCATCCCTGGGATCCATCCCTGTGCATCCTTGGGATCCATCCCCTGCGATCCATCCCTGGGATCCATCCCTGTGCATCTTTGGGATCCATCCCCTGGGATTCATCCCTGGGATCCATCCCTG
>NW_010188413.1:1949-3192 GCF_000695765.1 Mesitornis unicolor | reverse complement strand
GCACCCTCTGGCCCCGTGTGTGGGGCAGGGCAGAGCGCTGAGTGGGACCCATGTCTCCAAATGTTGGGGCAGCGTCACCCCCAAAGTGTCCCAGTTTGGGAAGTCCCCAGCGCCGAGGGTCTGGGCACAGGCAGCGAACTGGGATGCTCTGAGGAGTGGGGACAGCCGCCATGGCGTGAGCCAGGGCTGGGGTTGCAGGCGAGGTGGCTGCAGCAAGCCCCCCTGCCCGCAGGACAAGCCCTGGGGATGCTGGTGCCATCGTGGAAGGCTGATGAGGGCTCTGCCATCCCCTCGCCCCTGGTCCCTGCAGCAGAGCCTCACGGCTCCATGGGTGCCCTGCAGAGCACGGACAAAGCTGGGGGTCCCCAGCTCCCTCACGCTCCTGCTGTCCCTCTCCTGTCCCATGCCCCACAGAGGAAGGCTGTGCCCAGGAGGGACCGTGTCCTTCCCGCAGGCCTGTGCAGGCAGAGAGGCTCCGAGCTCTGGGTGCGCCACTGGGAGCTGATTGTGGCTCTGGTTATCGGGGCCATCTGCTCCACAATGGAGTGCACTCGATATTTTCTCTATCTTGAGGGCTTTCCTCTCGCACTGCCCTGCACAATGGCGCTATCGGGACCGGCTTCAAGCATTTCCCACTTCCGTCCCTCCTGCCTTGGCACTGGGAGCTTCCTTGATCCTGATGCTGCCACCACATAAGGCTCTGCTGGGATCTGCCAGGGTCTGCCTGCCCAATGTCAGCTCCCGGGTACAGTGTGGGCACTGCTGACCCCAGACAGGGTGAGGGGCGACCCCACTGCCACCATCGCTCCCTGTTTATTAACCCGGATTACTGGGAGCCGGCAGCCGTCTCGCATGGGAGATGTGCCCAAGAGATAGGCTGGAGGAGCCTCCCCTGTGGCGGTGGGTGGGATGAGGCTGCTGGTGGGACTGGGGGAAGGCACTTGGTGCTGGTTTTGAAGCGGTTGCTTTAACTCCTGAGAGAACTGGCACCCAGGGACTGGTACCCACAGTGGCAGCAGCAACCCCTGGCGCAGCACATGAGACTGCCTCACACCAGAGGGAGTGGAACAGCCCCCCAGTGATATTCCTATAAGGGAAAAAATAATGACTGAGGTGATGAACTGGACTCAAAGCCCCTGCCTGGCTCCTGGCTGGGTGTGTGCCAGGCTGAACAGGGGCGCAGCCCCAGGAAAATCCCAGCCTGAGGATGCAGAAAGCCCCTCGGCAGGGATGTGGGACACCA
>NW_010188413.1:1593-1911 GCF_000695765.1 Mesitornis unicolor | reverse complement strand
CCCGGTCCCGCTGCGGCACCTTCTCCTATAGGTGCTGCCTTCGGCCGGGCCGGGGGGCAGAGCCGGGTTCGGGCTGTGCCGGGGGCTGCCAGCGGGCAGGGGAAGTGTCGCTGCGGGACTCCGATGGCAGCCATCAGCCCTGCTCCTCCCGGGCTCCCGCTGCGGCCCAGGGTTTCAGAAGATGCTGGGCCGGGCAGTAACTCCCCTTCCCTTTGATTTATTGTTCCCGGGCCTGACCCCCTCCTCCTGCCAACCTGCTCTTTCTCTCCATCCCCCCAGGAAGCCCCCCAGCCCGCCAGGGCCTCAAACGCATTCCTG
>NW_010188413.1:0-1460 GCF_000695765.1 Mesitornis unicolor | reverse complement strand
CCACTACATTTCAATGGGGCGATGCTGGGGCGGGGGCTGTGTGAGATGCTGGGTCTTTGTGCACCGACGGCCAGGGCTCTGCCATCCTCCATCACCTCTGGGGAGGAAGAAAGCTGCATCCCTCCATCACCCCATGGCTGGAGCCTGTTCCTGCTCCAGGCTGGGGCCCGGCTCTGTGGTCTGTAACCCAGCCAGGGATGGATGGGATCCTGCTAGGAAAAGAGGAGCAGAAATGCATATGCCGAGGGGAGACAGAGATGCACATCTGGTTGTCCTGCCTTTGCTGAGCGTGCTGGCTTGGCGTTGGTTTGGCTTGGAGACAAGAATTTAGGAGTGAATAAGCCCAGATGATTTATTTGCTACCAGCACACCCTCTCTCCTGAGGCAAGTGATGGAGAAGCCATCGGGGCTATGCTTGATCCCCACCAAGTTTCATGCCCAAGGCAATTGTACCTTGGCGGGGTGCAGCCCTGCACGCAGTGGGTCAGGGCCCCATGGTCACAGACTTCAGCCCAGGTCCATCTGAGGAGGACAGGGCAGTGTGTGCAGTTTCAGAAGCCTCATCCCTGGAAGGAGCACCGAGGCTCCTCCATGGCCCCGTGGTTTGCTTGGCTGCTGTCCTGGGTGGATGGGATGGACAGTTGGCTCTTCAAATCCGTCGGAGATGAAAGACCTGGAGGATGGTTTGGTTCACATCTGCCTCCTCATCTGAGTTACAAAGCCTAGGGTGTAATTTGGGTATTGCCCACATCACCCGAACCCACCAGCTGGTCCTCTCTGCTGCTGTTTTACAGCTGGGGAAACTGAGGCACGGGCAGGCTGGGGCTGAGCACAGACCCTGCACTCAGCCCTGGGCTGTTCTGAAGTGTCTGAGGCACAGATGTGGTGTCCCAGGACAAATGACTCCTCCGTGCCTGGACATGTGGTGGGGACACGGCTTCCCAGGGGACGCAGGGCTCCTGCCACTGCGGTGTCCTGACCAAGGGGGTCTCACTGGGAGGAGCATCCGGGCTTTACTCAAAGCTGGAGCTTCCCAAAAATCCTGGATGTGCTCTGAGAGGCTGCTGAGCTCTGAGAGCAAAGCAAGGACAAAATTGGGGACCTCGCAGAGGCTGGGTTTCCCCAGGGGTGAGTGAGCCTTGGGGTGGTCCTGGGTGATTTGGGGTGCGACACTGCCCGGCCGGGGCTGCAGCTTGGACATCCCAGGGCCCACCCATGAATGGGGCCGAGCCAAGCATCCCCGATGGGCGCTTGGGCGGTGAGTCAGCACCCACCCTCCCGGCTGCGAAACCAGGAGGAGACGAGATGGTATCAGCCTGATGGGGGGGCTGCAGTGATCAAAGGGCCAGGAGAGGAGCTCAGGCTCCACACAATGGGGGGACACGATAGCCCTTATCTTCCGCCCCCTCCGAGGTGCGAAGGGCCGGGCCCTGGGGCCAGGGGTGGTGGGGGTGGGTGGG
>NW_010188412.1:364-616 GCF_000695765.1 Mesitornis unicolor | reverse complement strand
ATTTGGGGGGGGTCCTGGTGAGATCCGGGGGGGGTCTCACCGGTAAATGATGCCTTGGTTGTGCAGGAAGAAGAGGCCGATGGCGATTTCGGCGGCGTAAAACCTGGGGGCAGGGGGAAAGGAGGGGGGTTTAGGGGACCCCTCCCCAAATTTGGGGGACCCCCCTGGTGTGGGGACATCCCCCTGTGTGGGGAATCCCCTTGGGATGGGGGAATCCCCCCCTCCAGTATGGGGAACCCCCTTGAGAAGGGA
>NW_010188412.1:0-244 GCF_000695765.1 Mesitornis unicolor | reverse complement strand
GGAACCCCCCCCAATGTGGGGAACCCCCCCCGTGTGGGGAATCCCCCTTGGGATGGGGGAACTCCCCCCAATGTGGGGAATCCCCCTTGGGATGGGGGAATCCCCCCCCCAGTATGGGGAACCCCCTTAAGAATGGGGAATCCCATCCCTTAAGAATGGGGGACCCCCTTGGTGTGGGGGAGCCCTCTTGGGATGGGGGAACCCCCCTCATTATGGGGAACCCCCTTGAGAAGGGGGAATCCCC
>NW_010188411.1:7796-11082 GCF_000695765.1 Mesitornis unicolor | reverse complement strand
TCCTGAGTCATCTGCTCCCCCAGCTTCAGCACCTCCAGGGGGGGCACGGGGATGGGGACACCGTGGTGGAACATGCCTTCCCGCGGCATCTTGGGGTCGATGATCTGCCCAAAAAGCAGGGGAGGGCTGAGAGGGGAACGGGGACACCCAAGCGCTGCTGCACGGGAAGGGGGGGGATGTGGGTTTCGGTACTCACCAACGCCGGGTAGGAGGGGTACCCCCGGCACTTGGCCCACACCAGGTCCAGGGCGTCCAGGGAGGAATCCTCGTCCTCAGAGAGCCACCCCGCGCTGCGCCCCATGCCCTTGCGCACCACTGTGCCAGAGAAGAGGGGAGAGGGGCATCAGCTGTGTCCCCCCCCCGGGCGACAGCACGAGCCACGCAGCCGCAGTACTTACTGCCATGCCCCACACCTCGCCCCGTGCCCACGGAGTAGGACTCGTTCTCTGTCCCCGACGTGTCCTCACTGCTGTCCTCTGGGAAGTTCACGCGGGAGAAGGAGGGCTTCCCTCTGCCCTGCTTGGAGGGTGTGGTGCTGCGGAGAGAGGGAGTGGGGCTGTCAGCGGGAGCCACGTTAAGCTCCCAGAAACCACTTTCGAGAGGGCTCCTGGGCTCCAGCTGCTGGCCTCGGCACTGGGGAGCACTGGGAAGAGTGGTGCTGCTGCTGGGGCACGGGTCAGGACTCCCCTCCCAGTTTCACCTAGGAGGACACAAGCCTTATGAGGAGCGGCTGAGGGAACTGGGGTTGTTTAGACTGGAGAAGAGAAGGCTGAGGGGAGACCTCATCACCACCTACAACTGCCTCAAGGGAGCTTGTAGAGAGGTGGGTGCTGGGCTCTTCTCCCAGGGGATGGGGGATAGAACAAGGGGAAACGGCACCAAGCTGTGCCAAGGGAGGTTCAGGTTAGAGATAAGGAGGAAGTTCTTTCCTGAGAGGGTCGTCAGAAGCTGGCACAGGCTGCCCAGGGAGGTGGTGGAGTCACCATCCCTGGATGTGTTTAAAGAGCGGGTAGACGAGGTACTTAAGGATATGGTTTAGGGGGCAGACAGGAACGGTTGGACGTGATGATCTCAGAGGGCTTTTCCAACCGAGCGATTCTGTGATTCTGTGATTCTGTGACACAGAAGCTGTGCACTGATCCCAATCTGGGTACCTGGTGCGGTCCGAGGCGGCGCTGCTGCTGCTGCTGCTGCTGGACTCAGAGTCGGAGCTGCTGCGGGGCAGATTGCAGTCGTTGCGGTACACCAGGAAACTCTTCTTCACCGGCTGGTTCCCGCTGCTGAAACCGTTTGCTGGCAAGTCTGCGAAACACCCCCCCCAAAAAGAGAGTTACAACTGTGGGGGACCCCACTATGTGCTGCCAGCGGGGTCACCCCTGCCCGGCTGCAGGGAGGGAGCTGCAGCACCCACCCATAGGAGCATCCTCGTTGGATTTATCGCTGTCGCTGTCCGAGCTGGAGCTGGGGCGCGGGCTTCGCCCTCGCTTCCTCTGCCGCTGGGAGGACCCCATTATCGGGAGCTGGGGGGGGCCGATGGGGCTGTTCCCATGCCCAGGAGTGATCTGGCTGTCTCGATTCTTCGGGGGGCGTCCTGGGCGTTTTGGAGGACCTGCAGTTTTAGGGTTCTTCTTGGAGAAGAGCACTGAGGTCCTCCTGCCAACTTCGTGTGCTGGGGTGGAAGACGAATTGGGACCCAGACCTGGAAGAAGGAGGAGAAATGGGACCCCCCGCAAGACCCCACAGGGGATTGGGAGGTGAGGGACTGTCCCCGAGAGGCCCTGTTCCTAAGAAGGAGTGAATTGCAAGGTGTGTGTGGGGGGAGCTGCCCACAGAGCACCCCCTGCCTTGCAAGGTGCCTGGCAGGGTGGCCTCTCCCCACACCAGCCTGGCCAGAGGCTCCACTGCTTCTCAAAACCAGCAGCATTCTGGTGGGACCGGTACCTTTGCCCGTCTCCTGGCTGCTGCTCTCCTCTGCAGCGCTGTCCGTCTGCAGGTCCTTCTCGCAGGGGTTGTGCGACTGCAGGACGCCCCTGGCAGAGGAGCCGTGTCGCTCCAGCCCGTCGCGGCCCAGGTCCCGCGGGTGAGCGAGTTTCCGCCGTAGGACTGTGATCTCTTTC
Organism: Mesitornis unicolor; assembly: GCF_000695765.1. Lineage (NCBI taxonomy): Eukaryota > Metazoa > Chordata > Aves > Mesitornithiformes > Mesitornithidae > Mesitornis > Mesitornis unicolor. The sequence goes on along the minus strand of NW_010188411.1, from coordinate 8,965 downwards.
TTGATCATTTTGGCCCGGCGGGACCGTCCTATGCTCTGCTTGCCAGCATTGACCTCATCCAGCCGCTCCAGCAGGATCTTCAGCTGCTCCTCCAAGGGCAGGTGCTTCTGATTCTCTGAGAGCAGCAGCCGCACGTCTTCTGGGGGAACAAAGAGGAGCAGATGGATGAAAGAAATCGGCAACTCTCCAGAGCTCCTCTGTGTGAAGAGGCATGGGGCAAACCATGGGTTGTAACAGGAAAAGCAAAGAGTCAAAGGGATCCTGAAGCATCACAGAGCAGGGAAGTTTCCCTGACTGAGCCCATCCTGTGCTGGAGCACGGAGAGGGGGACCCTGAAAGGACCCTTCTCTGTTCCTGGTGGTGCTCCCAACTGCCCAGAGATGAGCAAAGTCACAACCACGGAGGCAAGAAGATCAGGTTGAGGGGTGTCAGGAGCTGTGTGGCAGCCAACAAAGCCCATGGCTGGGGAGAGAGGGGGCAGCACACAGCTCTGCCCAGGGGGGTCAGTCCTTCCAGCCAAGCAGCACAGCAGGAGCCTCAGCTGCTCATGGCCAGTGCTGGGGACGGGGCAAGTGACAGAACCCTACGGAGGTCACATCCAAGGCAGCCCCGTGGTCTGACCAAGAGGAGGACAAGGGACAGAGGGACTGGCAGGACACACAGACAAGCCACTGCCTGCAACCAACCCAACGGGGCCCAGAGGTCAGCAAAGCCCCCAGCTCTCCAGGCGTGTCACCGAGCCTCCCGTGGGAGGCAGCTCCAACAGACCCCCGGGTACCCCAATTCTGCCTGGGCTTTACCTCAGAGTAGCCCTCATACCCCAGGACAGGGAAACGGCACCCACCGTCCTCGATGTCTTGGACCTGAGCCTCTTCCACCGTCACACAGTGGGGGAAGTGCATGCCTGTCTCAAAGTCAATGCCCATCTTCTCCGCCTGCCGGCGAGCCTGCCGGAGAACAGCGCCTCCCTGCTCCCGCAGACGGATGGCTGCTCGGTAGAAGATTGTGTCTTTGGCATTGTATTTCAAACAGTTGTTGATAATCAGGTTGAAATCCTCCTCAAAGTCGTCGAAATTCAGGTAGCGATAGGCTTCCAGGTTTTGTTTCATTGTCTGAAAATCCATCGGCTTCTTGATGTGATCCAGGTAGTCTGGGACCCGCACAGGGCA
>NW_010188411.1:0-7765 GCF_000695765.1 Mesitornis unicolor | reverse complement strand
CAGAGCTAAGAGCCTGCGAGCCATCGTTGGCATTACCTGCTCCAAAAAAAGGCTCGTTAGAGGAATCAGGTATCGCTCCCTGTGTTCTGCCCAAATGCACATCGGGGAACGCCACCTGCTTTTGCAGCTTGAGGAACAGTAACGCCTCCAGATTGGGAAGCCCATGTGCTGTACTCAACCTGTTAGAGCAGATAGGCGCTCTGAAGCGTTTTTAAGGCTCCAGTGCACACCAGCGCCCCGTCCTCTCCTGCTGTCTGCAGGCAGCTGGGATCCAGAAAGCCACAGAGCATTCCTGGGGGAGGAAGCCGCAAGCACAGGCCCCGGGGATGAGTGTGAGCACAGAGAGGTAAAACACAGCCATCCAGGCAGCAGCAATGGCTGCAGGTGGGACCAGGCACCCTCCTCCTCCCCTGCTCTGCCGAAACACCACTGCTGCCAGCGCCACATAGAGCTGCCACGGCCTTTTACCACCTCCCCTGGCAGGGACACTGTGAGAGCCTCGGGAATAACTTCCCTCATCCCCAGCAGTGACAGTTGGGAAGGTCAAACCCATTTTGGTGCTGTGCTCAGACTGTCACCTAGCAGAGGCCTTCATGAGAGGACAGGTTAGAGCTGTGCCACCTGCCAAGGGTCAGCATTCTGGCTTTGCCAGTGGGAACCCCAAACCCCTCACAGGCACTGGGGAGTCACCAGCAACAGAGGAGGAGCTGTGCTCCCAGCCGGCACCAGCTCAGCTCCTCTGCATTCAGCTCACCCAGGAGGGGCATCGCTGCGCACCCTCCTTGGGTTAGAGGCGCCGGGATGCGTGAGCCAGCACCAGGCTGCCCAGGGGAGCGTCCGGACGGGAGAGTGCCCTGGGCAGCCCTTGACAGGAGCAAGGGACAGGTTTGGGTGAAGTAGAAATCTGGGGGAGGGGGTTCTTACTTCGTAGATTTCTGTTACCTCAGACAGAGGGACCGGCTCGCTGAAGATGTTGCCCGTGTCTTTCTCCTGCAGCTGCTCGAGCGTCTTGCGGAGGAGGATGAGGAAGGGGGTCAGCTGCATTTCCAGTGCCACCTGCTGCACTTTGATCTGAAACAGAGGAACGGAGTAGGGCTGAGCCCCTGCCCAGCAGCCAGGCGGTGGGCACAGCCCCCAGGGAGCAGCAGTGCTGTCCTGCAGGACGGCGACAGCTCCCCTTGCACGAGGGGCAGGGACTGCACCTCACCCCCGTTTCTGGGGAGTGGAGGGGTAACGCTGGCTCCAGCACCTCGCGCCCCACCTCAGCCTTGCAGAGCAGCCACCTTTGCTCAGAGCCAACCGGGGCAGGGTGCAGCATGGCCAAGGGGACCCAGCACTCCAACGAGCCCATGCTCATGCCCACCCCTGCAGCTCCCTAAGGAGGGACAAACAATCGTTACCGTCTCTCTCTTGAGCTTCTCCCGCTTGCGTATCAGCTCCACCAGCAAGCGCGCGCGCTCTAGGTCATGGCGGAGGCGCTGCCATGACTTCAGCTGCTCCTTCAGGGCCCAGTTCTTATCCTCAGTGTCTCTCTGTGGGAACATCAGAGACTGTGAGCTGATAGGAGATGTGTTCCTATCACCAACTTCCTGACCTGTGTAGGCCTGATCTGCTGGTTCAGCGAAGGTCCTGCTTCCCTTCTTGTAACCTAGGAGGGTGACTCAGAAACAGTTTGACCTCTGGCCAGAGCTCAGTACCTCCTCCTTGGTCCCCAAGCCCTCAGGATGCCAGGAGGCAGACATCCAGAGCCTCTGGAAATCCTCTTCCTAACACCACCAACTGCCTGCAGCTGCTTAACAGCACAGATCCACAACACCAGGGTCTGTGCAGCTGCTCAGAGCAGCAGCGAAGGGCAAGAGGGCAAAAAGGGAACACAGCTCTCATTGCTTTCACTTCTGGAGTATTAAAAAACACCGACTTTTATTTTGCCATAGCCAAAGATGAGCAGAAGTAGTCTCAACTCTTCTCCAGCAAACAAAAGTCAGAGGAGGGCAAAGGCAGGAGAAACCTTTGCTTGATTACAGTCTTCAAAGGGCTCAGAAAGACGCAGAACTCAGAAGAGAGCCAGGAGAAAAATCTTCCTTTCTGGCACCGGAGACTCCACATCTGTGAAGCGCTGACTAAGGGCTGAGACAGACGCTGGGCTGGAAGCAGCACCCACAGGGAGTGCTCCTGGAGCCCTTTCACAGACTGGAACCGTGGTTCCTTCCCGAGCGTTTCTGGAGATCTCCAGCCATTTCGCTCAGCCATCGCTGACACAGCGGCCTCAGCCTAGAGCCAGGTTTTGCCACCGCTACCGGCTAAACGCGGGCACGAGGAAGGAGCTAACCTCTGCGTGGCAGCACAAGAGAGGAGGACTCCTTGCCTGTGGTGAGCTGCCAGCGGCATCACTGCCTGGCAAACCTCTGAGCGCCGAGAGCGGATGAGAAGGTGAAGCAGCAAAAGCGGCTGGGGCTGCCCTTTCCCCATCTGGGAGCTCGTACCCCTGCCCACACCCCCTTCTGCGCCTGCAGGCACCACATGCAGCAAAGGCTTTGAGCCCACAGCTCTGAAGGCTCAGGAAGCGAATGTGTGCACACCTGGGACACCCTGGGATGCCCCACAGCACCCCCATGAGCAGCTCTTACCTGGTCGCAGTTTCTCTGTGACTGCAAATGCGTCTGAAGGCGGCGGAGCAGGGGGACGCCGTTGCGGGACTGCCTCTTCAGAGTCCAGTAGCTGTGCAGCCTCTGCATGAACTGGCTCTTCCTCTGGATGGTCAAACGGTTCGTAATCTTGCTGAGCCTGAAGAAGGAAGAGGACCCCAGACCCCATCAACAAGGGAGACATCTAGCCTTGCCTCTCCGAAACAGCCTTTTCCTTTCCTGCCAAATTTCAGGCAAAAGCCTGGGCCAGACTGTACCGAGTCAGAGTGCAACACAACCAAACTGGGGGCTGGGCCTTTAACAGCTCCCACAGTCCCCAAGACCACAAGTGTTTGGCACTGCTACCCCAAAATCATAATTTACCAGATAAAGGACTGCCTATGGGGAAAAAGGCCCTGGCCAAACGTTACCAGACAAACCTGAGACCCGAGGAGCCAGAGCTCCTATCCAAGATAACGAAGGACCCCCCTAAACAGCCCAAAACACCACAAAAGGGGATTTTCCTCCTCTCTAAAACAGCAGAAAGCCTGAAGGAGCCAGGACAGCCTCGTCCAGCATGGGCAGACAGAAGTGCCCTGCTAGCGGGCAGCTGAAGCCCCTGCATCTCCACATCTCACAGGGACAGCTCCTTGCAGAGGACGACCCGACCTGCTTCATCCTCAGCTGCAGAGGCTGGGGAGAGCAGCCTCGTGTGCCATCACTGGCCAAACACAGCTCCCACAGGAAGACATTTGGCATTTTGGCAGCAGCCCTTGAAGAATAATTAATCCCAACAGGAAGGCCTGGGGAGAGGTTAACAGCTTCCAGCTCAGTGTGCGTTTTGCTGTGAGCACAACGATAGCAGCAAGAGCCTGCAAAGCGTTTGCCAACGCGTCCACGCAGGAGAAAAGAGGCTCTGGCTCCAGAGCAAACCCCGCGTGAGCCGTAACATCGGAGTGGGACACAAAAAGACCATGGCGAAAAGCCAGTGGCGGCGTAGCAGAGTCCTGCCTCCACGAGTCACCAGGACGCTGCCCTGAGAGCAAAGCCCACGGTTTCTGCATGCTCCCCTCTGACTGCACGGGAGCCCCGATGGTCTCGAGGGTCGGCCCACGTCCCTGTGCCATCACAGCTGCGCTCAACGTGCCAACAAGTCTGCCACCAGGGCATCACGGGGTGACACCCCTGGCTCAGCTCCCACTGTGGGTAGGAGGAGAGCTCAGCAGCTCAGGGCTGGTGTCTTCCAACCACAATCACAGAATCACAGAATCCCAGACCGTTAGGGATTGGAAGGGACCTCCAAAGCTCATCCAGCCCAATCCCCCTGCCGGAGCAGGAACACCCAGATGAGGTTACACAGGAAGGCGTCCAGGCGGGTTTTGAATGTCTGCAGAGAAGGAGACTCCACAAACTCTCTGGGCAGACTGGGCCATGCCCTGTCACCCTCACTGAGAAGAAGTTTCTTCTCCAATTTCAGTGGAACCTCCTGTGTTCCAGTTTGTGTCCGTTACCCCTTGTCCTATCATTGTTTGTCACCGAGAAGAGCCTGGCTCCATCCTCGTGACACTCACCCTTTAAATATTTATCAACATGAATGAGGTCTCCCCTCAGTCTCCTCTTCTGCAAACTAAAGAGCCCCAGCTCCCTCAGCCGCTCCTCATAAGGGAGATGCTCCACTCCCCTGATCATCTTTGTAGCCCTGCTGGACTCTCTCCAGCAGTTCCTGTCCTTCTTGAACTGAGGGGCGAACGCTTCTGTGCCCAACCTGCACTTTGACCGTGCAACGCCTGCTGCAGGGCAACGGCAGGATCCAAAACCATCCTACGATGCTTCTATGTCCTTTTGCGTGCTGCTGAGGATACCCAGAGTTATCAACTGCACTGACAAATTTTGGCAAGGCTCTCAGATCCTCGTTTCAGCATTTGCACACCGGCGTGATGATCAGTACCTTCCTGACAGCCCCTGTGATGAGATATGAGACCTCTCTGCTCCAGAGCCCAAACAACCCCAGGGTTCGCCCATTTTCCAGGCCTGAGTCGCTCCTGCACTTCCCAGCAGGTCCAGTCCCCTTTTCCCTCAGTATAAAGGAGAGCAGCTCCCTCCTCCCTCCCTGTTTTATTCCAGCGCCCAAGCTCAGCACAGCAGGACAGGAACACTGGGAACCCCCAGCTGCTTCCTGACACGTCTGGCTGAGTTCACTCTCTGCCGTTAAACTACCAGCAGCTACTTCCTGCCCCGCTGAGGGCTCGGGCACCTTTGCGGGGCAGAGCATTGCCCTGCCTCGCTGCAGGACTCCAGAGGAAACCACCAACAGCGAGAACAAAGCAACAAATACCTGGGTGAAAAGGTACAGAGAGGAACAAGGTAACACCTCCATAGAAAACGGGACGTGAGACATGGAGAAAGGAGAGAAGTTTCTCCACAGCCCAGGGAGGGCAGCGGGTCATACCTGTGCGGGGGGATGCAGGGCACAGAAACCACGGGTGCAGCGGCTCGTTTCTCCGCCAGGATCTTCCGTGCCTTCTTCATCTTGATCCTAGACTTGGCCTTTGCTTTTTTGACTTTCTCAGAGCTCCAGCCCTTTCCCTCCTCCTCCTCCTCCTCGTCCTCCTCTTCCCCCTCGCTGTGGGAGAGGGCGGGAAGCCTGCGCACGGAGCCTGGCGGGGTGTGGATGTCGCAGTAGGCGGTTTTGCGCACGCTGAAGGAGGTGCCGTTGGCCCCCGTCTCCCGGACGGGCTCCATCTTCATGTAGAGCCCGGCCTGCTGGGCACAGGTGACATGGAAGGCAGTGTAGCAGTTGGCTTTGTGACACTGGATGCAAGCCCCGGAGCCACGCTGCTTGCAAATGTAACAGGTCAGCTTCCAGCGGGCGGGCGGGATGTGTTCGATGCTGTCGATGGGCTCCAGGAAGACGGTGTTGGCAAAGCAAACCTCCGGGATCCAGAGGGCGCAGACCACGTGTGCCCAGCGCCCGTCGTCCGTCTGCTTGAAGGCCCCCCCCTTGTTTGGGCAGAGGGCGCAGTCCACGGCTCGCGAGGGTGACTGCAGGCACCGTCTGCAAAGCCACTGTCCCTCGGGGATGTAGGGCACCCCGTAGCACTCCTGGTGCACGGCCAGGTTGCACATGTCGCAGAAGAGGATGACGTTGCTGTTCTGGCACTCCCCGTCGTTGCAGATGCAACAGACGGCGTCCTCGTCCACCAAGGTGTTCGGATCGCCCTTGTTGTGGCTCTCAAAGTAGGACTCCTTCTCCAGCCGGTCCATCAGGTACTCAAAGATCTCCTGGGGAATGGGGCTGACGCCTTCGGTCTTCCGCCGCTCGTTCATGATGTCCAGCCAGATGTAATCTTCCTCGTCCATGTCGTACTCCACCTCCTCATCCAGCTCCTCCGCCGACTTCTCGATGTACCTGGAAGGGCAGCACAGGAGGGTGAGGGCATGGCTGGGAGGGGTTGCTCGCAGCTGCCGAGCCCCAACTCCCGCAGGCTGGGGCTGGAGGAAGGTTTAAACGCTACAGCCAAGCCGTAAGTTAAAATAAACTTAAAAAATAAATGGGGATGAGGGAGAAACACGCAGAACCGGGAGAAGGAGCGCGGCGGCACAACAGCGCACCAGGCACGACACAGACAAAATAACCCTCGACTAATGGGCAACGCAGGGGCCTTGGGGACTCATCAGCACAAGATGGGAGCCCGCACGAGCCACCACGCAGGTGCCAGAAGCTCTGGGGACAGTGGCCTCACACCCAAGACACAACGGCAACCAAGCACAGAGGCACCTCATGTTGTTAATCCTGGCGAGGGCGGCTGCGCCCTCTTCACCTTCCCTGCCAGTTGCGGGTGAGGGGATGTTATTCAGAGAGGAAAGAGCTGGAAGGCCGAGGCTGCTGCTCCAGCAACCGCCTCCCACCCTCGCAATGAATGGCACCATCAGCACCCCAGGGAGAGGCTTCTTTTCCAAAATAACGTCCCCTGGAATGTGATGCCGGTTTCTTAGGGCACGTGGCAACAAGGAAGGCAGGGCTGGCCACACAAGCATAACTTTGGTTTGGCGCTAACTCCCTGCTTGAGGTGTTATTTGAGGCCAAACCACTCGTGGCAAACCGTAAGACAGCAAAGAAAATGAAGCCCGAAAACAGACACATCTTACGGGTAAACCTCAGCGCTGGGGTGCTCTAGAGCTATCCCAGCACACCTCTGCCGAGCAGTGGGGGAGGCAGGACACGTTAGTTTTTTGTAATAACTGTACCTGCCGTCCCAAGAAGGAAAGAGCACAGCAATCCAACTGCCGGCAATGACCGAGCATCGATCGAGCGCTCTGGAGCCCTCAAAACCAAGACCCGACACCAGACAGAGCTTCAAGAGCCTGAAGCCACGAGACAGCCAGCTCTGCTGGACCCAGGAGAGGCAGACGGAGGCCGTTTCCATGAGCCATGGCCAAGCCGCCCACACAGAGCGGGGCCAATTCCGCCTCCAGACCCAGGGCACGAGCTAAAGCTTCCCGGGAGCCTCCTCGCAGCCCGGTCACGGCCCATACCTGTAGTAAGAGGTGGGGCGAGGTGGGGCGTCGGGGGTGTCCTGCTCCAGCTCCCGGTACACCACCTCGGGGAGCTTAGGGGTGGTGCCGACGGAGGCGTTGTGGTGATGGTGGTTGGAGTCCTTGCGTTTCTCCTTGTTCTTGTGCTTGCCAGATTTGGGCGGGACGCTCTGGGTCTCCGTGTTCTCTTTATTGCTCCCGTTCTCGGGCACCTCCTCGGGGACCTCCTCATCCTCAGACACCACGTCCAGGTTATCGAAGATGCTGATGCGATGGACACGGCCGTGCAGGTCCACCTCAACCATGCGCTGGGCCTGGGCGTAGGTCATCACCTCTCGGCCCGGCGACTGGGAGGTCTCGGAGGGGCTGGGCGACTGCTTGTTGGCAGCGCGGGCCTGGCGCCCCTTCTTCTTGTGCTTGCGCAGGGGGGTGTGCTGGGGCGGGGGGGGGTTGTCGTGGTCATAGTGGTAGAGGTGGTACTCGATCCCGCTGTAGCTCTTGTAGATCTTGCGGCAGGTGCCCACCGGGCACTCGTACGGGGGTTTGGTGGCCCGCAGGTTGTGGCAAAAGGTCTTCACGTCGAAGTCTACGCCCATGGCGTCACC
>NW_010188410.1:46954-55100 GCF_000695765.1 Mesitornis unicolor | reverse complement strand
GGTCTTTTCCAACCGAGCAATTCTGTGTGATCTGTGTGTGGATGCTGCACAAGTGTGTCAGAACTCAGGGCAGAACAGATCAGAGGGGCAGGCAGGATGGGCGCAAAGCACAGGGAGGCATCTCTTAAATTATAACCTTGGAGTGCACGTTAGCAAGGACAACGCTGAATAACTCTGAGGAGTAACCTTGCCTCTGGGTGCCTGTCACCACCTCCAGTTTCTGTCTTGTCTTTTTTTCCTTTCCCGTCTTCTCACTTCCTGCACCCTTTTGTTCTTTTAATTCTTGCTTATGAAGAACACCACAGCATTGATATGTAAATTGCACCGAGTGCTGCTGCAAGGGAAAGTATGTCTGAAAGAGAAATACATGCCGTCCTCCTCCCGTTGCATTTTCTACTCCCTGTCTCTGGGAAAGGAGGCAGGGAGAGCACATGAGTGGGATGCTAAGATCCCGCACGTGGCCTCCTCCTGCAGCTCCTTTGCACCTCTGACTCCACGGTCCTGGTTTCTGCAGTTAGCAATGAAAGCTGTGATCTCTCATAATGCCCACAGCATGCAGGGCGGTCAGTGATGTAGGTACCATCTTGCTCCGGGGTCACCCCAGGTACCTAAGCTGCAAGGCTGTCCCATGCCTTTGACATAAATATGATGACTGTCATAGTGCCATTGTTTATGTAGGTCTAAGTCAGGTGGAAAAGTCATATAGAGACACACACATGGAGTGATTTTTTTTTTATTATTTTCTCCCCCAGGAAAGGGATTTTCAGGAGAAGTCTCCCCCGGGGGACTGGAAAGAGAATTTCTTCATGTGTAGGCAGTGTGCTGGCAGGTTTTTGTCACGTTCATTCACTCCCTAGATAGGTTACCGGGGGCTGAGAGCTACTGCTCTTCTCTTCCCTGTCATCGCTTAGCTGAATTATCAGCTCTGAAACTCAAAGATTTCTGTCCTGCTAGTCAATGGAGCAAAGCCGTGTAGTCCAGTCTGGAAAAGGAGTGGAGATCCACCTGGACAGCTTTCCTATTCCTCTGGGTACTGATGCATTTATTCTCACCACACTCCGTAGTCCAGATTTAGCTTATTCAGCCGTGGCAACCCAGCTGTCTGGGACTTGAGCTGTATTTTCTCCCAGCCTGTGTATGACATCTCCCCTCTGCTCTGCCCCCCCCCATCACCCCTTGTTGAGGAGCAAGCTCTGAATTTGGCACAGGTTCAGGAAGGTTTCGCACCAGCTACTCACTCTTTCAGTCAGTGCTGACAGGGTGTCTGGGCTGAAATGTCAGCACAGCTGGTTGGAGACACTCACCCTTTCGAGTATGAGGGCTGACCATGAAATATGATGGTGCATTGCTCCAGGAGGATGCCTAGACCCTGCCATGGCTCCCCCAACCAGTGCTAGCCCATGTCAGAGCATTGCAGGGGTAAGGAGTGCGAGAGCACCTGCAAGCCCTGGGCAGGCCCAAGGTGCCACAGTGAGAAATGCTGGATGGTCCCTGGGCTCTGAGCTTGCCAGGGCCAGAGAAGGATTGGATGTGGATAGCCCCTTGCCAGACTGCAGCTCGGTGGCAGACCCTTTACGTACTGTGATACTGAGTCCAACTCCATGCCCCCCAGAACGTTACTGCCATTTGTGCCCCATGCAGTTTAACTTGACTTCTTTGACAAAACCATGCTATTCTATGGCACCTCAATAATTTAGGCTGCAACAAGAAAAGACCTGGGGTCTCTATGCATGTTTAATACTGACCTCCATTTGACTGTTTTTGTCACCTTGCCTTTTCAATGTCAGTTCATGGCACCATCCCATCTTGATACCACCCAGAGATCTTGGAGGAAATGCTTTGGGACTGGAAAAAGGTTAAAGGTTAGAGACAGCACCAGAAACATTTTGGAAAACAGCTTGAGTTGGTGGCACAAACATATACCTTGGGAAGTGGAAAGACCAGCAACGAAACATTTCAGACAGCACCAGAGGGGAGCTGCTTATATGGATGGATGGGCAGCAAAAAACCCTGTAGCCTTACCTGTTACTGTCACCCACTCAGCCACCCTGGTACTGGCAACATTAGAAGGTCTTACATTGACTGTTGGCAATAGTTTTTGTCATTGCAGTTGCTGGTTACTAACCCACCTGGTGGTGGGCCCTGGGCCAAATTGCCTTCAAATCAAGGGGCACTTTCCTATTGTGTTTAGCTGGTTCTTACTCCAGCACACTGCTGGAAAAACAGAAACACCAGCTCCTGAATCATCTCTGCTTTGGCTGCTAAGGTGGCTAACTCTAGTTTGCCTCTCTCCCTGTCCACGCAGACAGGGTCCAGGGAGCCACCATCCTGTGATGAGACTGGCTTGGCAGGGAGTAAAACCATTCCTGCAGAACGTTGGACTGATGCAAGGAGGATGATGAAGAGAGTGGAGAGACAGGAACAAAGGATTTAATCCTGCAGTGGGGCTGAGGTTAGCTTATGGATGAGTGAATGGGTGGATGCCATGCAGAAAAGCCCTTTTGTCTGCAGTGCATATGAGATGGGTGAATGAGAAGGAGCAGCTTTTGAAAGGGTGTTTCCCTGCAGTGGGGCTGAGCACAGCCAACACAGTTGGATGCAGGGACAGTTACGCTGAGAGCAAGGGATGAGAGCAGGCTTGCAGGGAGATGTGATTCTCGGCACTGTCAGGTGTATGAAATGCCCATCCATTAAGAAAGATGCAGGAGCTTTATGCATTTCATGTCAGCTACTGATTTATAGTGATTTATATCAACAGCTACAACCTGTATTTACATAATATTCCTCACAGGACTGTCAGGACTCTGAACAGGAGTGAAAAAAATGGTCTTAGGCTAAAATCATAAGCCCTGCAACCTGGGAGAGACAGGTTCTTTCCAGGACTGCCAAAGCCTCCCTGTATCCATTTAGAAAAGTGGCTTTAATCAGCCCTTCATGCCTGAGTTTCCCTAGCTCTGAAATGGAGACAATATTGCTTTTTGTCTTCACACGGAGGGGTGGGTGATGGAAACTTAATGAGATGTGCTCAAAAGAAAAAAAAAATCCTTTAAGATCTTGCAATAGAAAATGTACGGCTCCTAGCAGTAACATCCCTGGGGTGAAAGAGCACACTAAAATCTTTAGTAATCCTGTCTTGCTCTGGGCCTGTCTCCAGTGAAGAGACTTGCTGTCTCAGACTGGATTAGATGGAAATGCCCAGGACAGGATGCACTCCTTCAATTACTGCTGTTTGCATTTCCTGATATTTAAGGAAGTGAAAAAGGACATGGTGACAACAAAGACAGGCTTGTCAGGGGCCCTGTGTAGCTTTGATTTTTGCCCAGGAAATGATGTGAATTCCTGACAGCCCCATTCTTCCTGCGGAGTATGGATTCACTGTTTCTGTCATAGCCCAGCACCTGACATGGTCACTCCATGCGGGACCACTCACTGACAAAAACCAGTCCCTTTGCAAGGTGAATGGGAAAAGATCTGTGTGGGTCGCAGGGAGTGAAGGTCACTGTGGTCCTGTCGGATGGTATGTGGAAGAGGAGGACTCTGTCCATAGTTAATCTATGTGACTTCTCACAGGGATTGTTTTCCACCTAAATACAGATTTATCTGGTCTTGGGTTTAGATCAGAATCTTCCTCATCTTTTAATGCATTTGGACTGTCATTGTATTTTGTCTCTTGTGGCTTCAGGAGTCCTGGACTAGTCTAGGCTTTGGTTTTGGGGTTTTTTTGTGTGTTTTTTAAGCCTCACTGAATAAACTAACCAGGTTAGAACATTAAACATGGTTTAGTGAAGCAGAACCAGGAGAAGACTTTCATGCTCAAGATGGACACAATTGGACTCTCTCTATATAAGCAGGTGAATGAGTGAGTTTCCTGAATTGTGACAGGTCCAGAGAGGAATCTCTCTTGTAGTATCAGGATGACAGAGAAAATCCATGGTCAGTAAGAACAGATTTGTCCAGCTCAGCATATCTCCTTTTATCTTTATGTCCAGATTCTGCCAGCCCAGGAGAAATTACTTGTCTGAACCTCTTAATTATTCCATTTGTGCAGTACTGGGAGATGCAACCCAAGTTTAAGCTCCTTGATAGCGCTCCAGCCTGCTCCAGCTCTTACACTGGGTAGATAGTCGGTGTCTCCAGCCAACAGAGCTGGCTGTCACAAACAAGCAGATACAAGTGTTTTGGCCCACAACAGACTGTGGTGAAGATAGAAGAGTGTTATGTGAGGCTGCATTATGAGGATATTAGAAAATGGTGTTCTGGACAGCAACCCTCTCCCAGGCACTGGGCTGTGCAGCTCAGAGGACCATACCAGCTCTGCATCACCAGAGATGCTAAACAGTTAAAAGGCCTTTAGTCCACATGTCTTGAATTTGGTCATGAGTAGGAAAATATTGATTTCTGATGACAAATGTAATTTCTAAATTAATTGAACAAAAATACTATTCCACCTGCTCTATTTGCATAAGAAATAGGAGATCACCTCAAACAAGAGCAAAGAGACCCTTCTACATAGTGAACTGTGAAAACAACAATTTGGCTGGAGATGGGAGAGATGAACAGCCTCTGACAGGACAAAATTAGCTGGTCTGGATCATAACTGTTATAGAAACAGTAGAGAGAAATTAAAACAGGTCTTTTTGAGAAAATATGTATTTTTCTCAAGAAAATACATTTGTGAAGTGCATCTTGCAATATTTCACTTGATTGATAAATGACTTAATAAAACATGAAGGAGAATCAGCCATTAGCTAACTTTTTAATTTCTTGGTGTGGTCATAATGTACACACAGTAATTTGCAGAACACTTTAGCGTCATCTGGTAAAGATGTTCCCATCTCCAGTTTATTCTATGGGTCTATTTATGCATGCTGAAATGTTTATGTCCATGCAAGATGCAGGTTTGAAACTATCATCTCTGGCATGTTGCATGCATAACTTATAAACATCTATAGGCATCTGATTTAGCACATCTTACTATGGGGTGTTGTACATACATCCATCTAGGCTGTAGCTTTGCTTTAGCAATTCCCAGCTGACAGCAGAAGATGGGGGCAGATGCAGTTCTGACCTCGCTGGAGTAGCAACACAACCTGCAGACATCCCTGGGTGCATATACACACCTTGCAGCCTGGCCTGAGTGGGCAAAGCTCCCCTACCTCCTAGAAAACCCACAACCAGCATAATTCATCAGCAAGCTTTTCTAACCGAGTCCATCTGCTGCAGCCTCCTCCCTCAGCAACACTTTCCTTGAACACTCACTTGAACACATGCTCAGCATGATTAGTGGATGCACTTGCCTCATGTATGGTCTCACAAGAGGTCTGTGGCAGACCTAGGAGTTGGACTCAGGTGTCTGGGAATGGGCTCAAATTCAAGGCTTTAGCTGGGTGGTGCGTCACTCAAGCAGCCCAAGGTGACAGCTAGTAGCAGAGCTTAGGAGCTGCTGCTTCCCAGTTCTGCACGCGGCTCTTCCTCCAACTTCCTTTCTCCACGCACACACACACACACACACACACGCACACACACACAAACACGCAGCCTGTCATTTCATGTCTAAACTCTGATAAAACTATTCCTGGCTGCTGAACAGGCAAATATCATAGAGATAGGGGAAGGAAAAGAAAAAAAAAAGAAAATAAAGCCCTTATATTTTTTCATGGCAAATGTTTGCTCAGCTCTTCCTCTGACTAAGAATATTTCATACTCAAATAATCCATCACACTTAATGCTGTTAACTTTTCAATACCAACTGTACAGCCCACAGAATATACAAAAACCCCTTCTGGGATTCTTTATCATCATAGCAACAACTACAGAAGATATTTGTCCTCCTAGTGAAAGGCATTTAAACCATGTGATCATGTAAAATCCTTCCAGCCATTTTCAGGCCATGAGAGATAAAACTGATTCACAGGTGAGACAAATCCTCATTGTTTCTCTCTTTTTGTGGCTCTTCTTGCGAGTTTCTTTGTAGAAATAGGGTGGGTGGGTTTATTAACCATCTCAGAGAGGTGGCAGGTATAAAGTGATGCAGTAGGTCACCCTTACAGCTAATGTCCTTCTGAAACCATCTTGCTCTGGAGTTTGTTCATTGCTGCAGTCTCCTACAGCCCTGTGCCCTGAGCTAGGGGTAACCACTGCCTCTGGAGCTGTGTTTGGCACCAGAAGGCTGCTCTGGGCACTGGGCTGTGCTAACAGCTGCTCAGGGCTTGAGAAGAGAGGAAAGCTGCTGCTGGGCGTACAGTGGCTGCAGAAACTGCTGCTGGTGGCTACCTGCTGTTCTTCCCAAGCCCTCTGATCTGCTGCTGTAACTGTATGCGTACTTGTTGCCTAACCTGCTCCTGGCATGGGGAAACAAACCTTGGGTTACTCTGGTTTGTTTTAGCAGAGCTATGTTAGCGAGTGCCAATGCTGCTGCTTTGCTGGCAGGTCTGGAGTGTGGTGATTCCTTAGTCTTCCTGAGCTGTACCCAGAAAAGTGTGTCCAAGCCTTTGGGTGCCTATAAGGGTACCTGTGGTTTCATTCCCAGGGCACACAGATTTGTTTAGGCAAGGCTATGTGTGGGTGCCTAGGCCTTGCTGTGAGTGACAAAAGTTGCACATGAGAAACTAGGGGAGTGTGTGGGTAGTTAGCAGGTGGACATGCTGTGCCCTAGCTGTGCTGGTTGCAAAAGCTGAGCTTACCCAGTTTACAGACTCAAAGAGAGAAAATGTTAAGCTGAAAGGAGTTTCAGGATTTTAAGTGCAAATACTCCTGGGACATGCAGATGATGTGTGGCTCGTCTCTGCCAACTGCAGCGATTCATCCAGCAGATTCTGAACACAGGAAACCCAGACATTTTCTGAATGCCAAAAACCTGCTGTGCCTTTACTACAAATCTGAACGCAAATCTTGAATCCACAACTTTATCTCAAAAAAGGGCATCTTACTAGCTCAACCTCTTCCAAGTACTGACTTCTATATTGACCTTAAATAGATTTAAATAAATATTTGGGATTAAAACAGTCCTGTGGAAGGCTGGCTGCTTGACAGAGCAAGCAAGAGCCTAACTCTTGTCTTGCCCTGCCCAAACCTCTGTTGCCATGGGCCATGACTGCCATTTTCCTTCTGAATAGAGCCCGACAAGGCAGCACTTTTTCCCTCACAGCTAAGCCAGGAGCAAGCAGATGAGCATGGGACCAAACTGCACAGGGATCCGGTCCCTCATCCAGGCACTGTCTCGCTGCTATAAGGTCACTCTGACATCTACAGGAGGCTTTTGGCTGCTTTCAATACTGCTCTCCTGAGCAGAGTGGTTCGTGATCAGACCTATGAGAATTGCTCAGGAAAGAGTCGCACTGAGCTGACTGGCATGTTCTTTGAGAACATTATGCTCCTTTACTTAAAAGTGTCCTGCACCTCTCTCATTTATAGATCTGGCTGTGGTACCCATAGGTACTGTTTATCCGTAGGCTCCAGTCCGGTTCTTGCTGTGAGAAGTCTCTTCAGGCTTGACCTACCAGCAGATGCTCAGCTGAAGGTGAGGTGGGTCACTCTGGCCATTGAGGCTGTGTGGGCTCCGGTCAGATCCTGAAGTAAGTTTTGGCTGGGTTCTGCGTAGTGGCTCACCATAAGGGAGGGGATGCAAGGAGCAACTCCTTTAATTGTATTCTGAATCTATATAAATTTCTTTAATTTTTCTGGGAATCATGTTGTCTTGGCATAACCAAACCTGCAAGATCTTCTCCTTCAGATCCTGAATGCCTACAGTTAACCTGGGCTTTCAAACTGCAGGTTGTGTGTTTATTGCAAACACTGGGAGCAGCAGGATTTAACTATCCAAATTGTTAAATGCAAACTATTAGGTAAATGGTTTGAGGAATGCTGTAGTAAGTGTGGTTTTAGGGCACTGACAATTAAACTGTTGCAAGTTTAAAATGTTCTCTCAGTCTAAGAGTAAAAAAGGGAGATGTACTTTGGTAGCCTTTTCTGTAGAAGGTGTGTTAAGGTCTGGCTCTTTACCTCAGTAAAGGTGAAGGCCAAAGTAAAGACACTTTCAGGATCCTGTTGTGTTAAACATTTTTCTCATCCTGCATAAAGGATGACCCTTTTCACTCTCTTGCTTCCTCAGAGCAAGCATAAAAGCTGCCGGCTCAGGTGCCCGCTG
>NW_010188410.1:19114-46923 GCF_000695765.1 Mesitornis unicolor | reverse complement strand
GGAAAGAGTCATGGAACAGGAACCAGAACAGCTGATATAAATTACCTTTCAAATTGGAGCAAATGCTCCCAGAAATGTCACCTATTAAAAGATCAACTAATAAGTTCCTGCTGCAGCCCAAATAGCTCAACTGAAAAAAAATTAAAATATGCTGGTAGTCTTCAGGCCTAGGCTTTTTATGAGCTTTGCAATCTGAGATTTGTCAGTTTTATACTTAGCACAATTGATGAGGCTCTGGGTAATATTTATTACAAAAACCTGCTGGATCCCCTTTGAAAACCTGGACCTTTAAGAGCTGAGAACAGACATGTGACTTCTTCTCCTTGCCAAATCAAAGATGAGAACCATAGCAGATAGCCAGAGACTGCTAGATGCCAGGGGTAGGGGGTGCTTTGCTGATTCTTTGCCTGCTGATTTGGTTTACTTTTAATTTGAAATATGCAGTAAGCCTTCCAATGCACTAGAGCCTGAAAAAGCAGTATGGTTTTGATGAGGTCATGCTTAACACTGTGTATGTTATTCCAACAGCTTCCAAGATGAACATCCTTTGGCTGCAAATGCTCTAAAATAAGTATGGTTTGACTGCATCCTAGTGGGTAGATTTCTTTTTTTTTTTTTTTTTAGTGACTCCTGATCACTTTTCAAAGTCATGTGTGTAATCACTGTGAAACCTACAATTTTCGTATTTATAAATATTGGCTATTTTAAGGTTTATGGAATCTTCCTGACATGCATTTCTTGTTTTCCCAGTTAACTCCTGATGCTACCAGCTGTACACTTGGAAGGTCTATGCCTTCTTGGCATGGGTAAGGATCTTATCAGTAAAAGACACTTTAGCTGTGGAAAAAGCCTGTCAAAGAAGGACTAACTGGTAAAACAAATGTCTGTCATTAGTAGGTTCTTAGAGCTAATGATAGCAAGACCAAGCCCTAAATTGGAGGCTGTAGAGTTCAAGGGCCACTTGAGTCCAGCTGGTTGACAGGATTATGTCTCTTTGTGCAACTCCTGATTGTAGCTATAATTGAGTCTCTTAAACTTCTGGTCATCTGCTTCCTGATTCAAAGCAGCTGCCGCTGTGGCTAATGCTGAATAAGATATGGCTGAATGAAGTCTATGTGCAACAGCCTGGCATGAGCAAAACGGGTTTTCCTGGTCAAGCCCTCAAATATTCTATGTAAATTAGTACAGTTAGCAGAAGGCCTACCAGTAAGATGCTAAACAAAGGGTATTGCTGTATCATAACAGAAAGAAGCAAGTCCAGGTAGGCATGCAGTGAAATGTAGCACTTCTACACAGAGCGTTTGCAGTTTGGCTGGAGAGAGCATCTCAGCTGGGATGTGATAGCAATCGGTATCACTCATCCAATAGGGAAGATAATTGTCTGTCTGTCTGTATCATACTTGGCATAGATCCCAGCTGTGGTGGGCTGGTGGCCTTCAGCTGCTGATGGAGAAGGGCTTGCTGTTGGGGTTAGACTGTCACCCACGTAGCTTAGTTTAAAATTAGTAAGGGTGTTTTTGCATGGGTGACAGCAGCATCTGTATGTTGCAGTGCAAATGTGTCTGTAGTCAGGAAAGACTTGGAGGGAGACGTGGTTTATTCTCCTGTGGATTAGGAGGGTAAGATGAATGGTCATTTGAACACAGCTACAGCTTTCTGTGTGGGTGAATTGCTGACGGTGTTTATTTTAAGACATTCCACCTGGGGGTGGAGTAGGACAGCAGAGACTCTTCTGTCTCCCTCCAAGCACCATCCAAAGGAAACACTGCTAGCAGACGAATGCTTCTGTACCTCTGACTTGCACCCTTTCTGACACATATTCTGTATAGGAACAGCATTGATGCAGACCCTTATGGAGCTACACAGGAGGCCTTCTCCCACCGCACCCCATGTCCCATGTGAACTGAGAGCCATGTTTCAGGTGAACTATGGGTTCAGGGTTTTCAGGGTTAATGCAAGTGGCTCTGGTCTTGTCTGATGCCAGACCTACTAAGTCACCTAAGCAAGATGAGCTAAGACCTAAACCTACCTTGACACTCTGCTGTTTGTGCTTTAATGTCTGGATTAAATAGGGTTTTCTGTGCATGCAGATGACCACTTGCATTACTGATGCAGTATGGACAACAGGTGGCCACTGGCACTTCATTGCTCTCTCCAGAGCGTTCGTTATAGCTTTTTGACAATCTGTCGCACTGGTAGTTGACTTTCCTGGGACCATCACCAAGCTACATCACCTGGAGTGCCTCAGTTGGCTTATTCTCAAGCTATCACTCTAGAAGGGCTTGGTTGCCTTGTGGCTAGTCTGCCAATCTGGCCAGTCTGCCACCCCTGTAAAGGTGCCTTGATTATCTTGACAATGGTACATCCTGGAGGGCAGCATGTGGTAGCAGAAGACGTTCCATGCCATCCTGGAGATGAGAACAGGGTTTGTGCTCCTGGCCAGTGAAGAGAATTTTGACTTGTCATCTGGGGAGAAGTAATTGTTTGCCACCGTTTTTCCCTCTAGATCCTCTCCAATGCAGGAAAAAATAATTTGTTCTCCTTTTCTGTAGTGATGTTTCTGCCAGGGGCAGCATAAAAGGGAAATAACAGGGTATATGGAGCCAAGAGGCAACAGAGTATCTGTGCTGTGCCAGATAAACCAACCCAGTGCAATATATTAGGGGAGGGCTAGAGCCAAGAGCTCTAATTCACTGTGGCTCTGATGCACTGTGTCTCCAAATGCTTACACAAAGCCTCCCCTTCCTTGGATCAACCCTCTTCTGTGAACAACGCAGAATTCACAAGGCTCTCAATATTCCCTATGCACATTTCTTGGGGAGAATAGTTATTGCTGTGAACATTAAGCCTCAAAGTTGGCTGAACACAGGGTAGAGGACAAGGTCATGGCCATTCTGCTACCCCTCCCCTGATATTCTCAGTTGACTGAAACAGTACATCTAGATGAAAATACATTAGCAATCACCCATGCCCTTCTGAATAATCTTTTGTTCCCTTAAATTATCTCTTCCATCTGATATTGGTGATTTCATATAATTAATGCTAGAGAAAGGAAGGCTAGGGATTCATGGCCTATAGGAACGGAGGCTTTTGCTATGCAAGTTTCCTCTGCATCTAAAAGAA
This sequence comes from Mesitornis unicolor, assembly GCF_000695765.1. Classification (NCBI taxonomy): domain Eukaryota; kingdom Metazoa; phylum Chordata; class Aves; order Mesitornithiformes; family Mesitornithidae; genus Mesitornis; species Mesitornis unicolor. The sequence continues at coordinate 43,800 of NW_010188410.1, read as the reverse complement.
CTCTGCCTTAAGTAATTGTTGCCCTGATTTTAGGATTACTACTGGAATAAGTTAAAACAGACAAACCGAGTTGCCTGATGCATGGCAGAGGGGGCCAGAGCCATGAGGTCTTTGCTTTCGCCTCACTGCACTGATAACGTTTTACAAAGGCAAACTGTGAGCTAATCCCAGAGCGGCTGGAAGTCTCACCGGGAAGGACACTGCCTGCCACTCCTGTATAATGGAGATAGAGCATTTAGACACATGCAGGCTCACATAATTTTCCTGACTAAGTGACTTCCTCTTTGATAATGTATAAATCAGATGTACCTTAAACTGCTGTCTTGTTTTCCTGAAAGCCTGGGCAAAGCTGTGCAAGCTGGGAATTATGATCCCTTGATAAATGAGGGAACTTAACTTCCCAGGCAGGGGGGAAATGGTGCAGATGACGTTCTTGTCAAAGGCACAGAGAAAACCTTTGCAAAGGCTTAACCGATATCCCTGATACTGGTTTTGGTTACAGTGTGGTCTTCAGGTGGGGAGGAAGAGGATGTTTTTGGAGGGTGTGATTTCTGCCACACTAATGCTGAGGGAAGAGAACCTGTGTGTCTAGGGAGGGGGTAGCATCCGTACTTGCTGAGCCACAGCAATCTCTCTGGCCCCTTCAGTGAATAACCGCTGCTTTCTGTCAAAATGCTCATTACTTTAAAAGGATGGATTTGAAATCTGTTGGTGTATGGGTTTAAGGAAACATTAACTGGTGAGATGAACATATGGCCAAATGACACATAGGCAGAGATGCTACAGTTTCCCACACAATATCCGTGCAGAAGTGGCCATACTTTATCCAAAGGGAGTTGTTTTCAAGAGCCAGTAATGAGTCCATAGATCTCATGAGTTTAATTTGTAAAACATGTTACCAGAGGTTATATAAAGGCTGCAAATTGAAGCCATGCTGCTGAATTTGTTGAGCTTCTTTGGGAAAAGGGCAGCTGTCACCAGCTTCCCAAACTAATTTCCAGCATGGGAACAGTGACTGTTGGCAAAGGTGATGGCTTTTCTCTCTTTTCTGTCTTCCCTGTTTCGCTTCTGCCTGCAGTGTTAACTCCCAATGAGAAACGTGAAGGGATCTTTTGACCTGGGTTTTCTCTGTCTTATTTTGGAAGGCTCATTGCATCTGTTTGGATTTTGCTCAGACATAAACTGTTTGTTTATCTCTTCACAGCTGTAAAACATGAGGCTTTATGGATGCAGAATCAGTTCTTTACAACTCCTTGGGTAGAAGGTTTAATCCTCTCTTAAGGGTGAGGAAAGGCACACAGATAGATCTTCAATGACTGACTGGAAGCTTAATTATGAGTAGGGAGTAAGCTTGAGATTAAAAACAGGGTTTGAATTCAGCCCCTTAATGAACACTCCTAGATCTCGCTGCCTCATTTTATGCAGATGTACCAGCAGCATATGTTTTACACAACAGACTCATCATGTTGACTCATCGGAAGGAACAGAAAAGGGAGAGTTTCTGTATTACCCACTATCTGCCTTTTGCGATGCACTTTCCCTGTCTCTGTACCTTAAACGCCCTCCTTCCTGTGGTCTCCAAGTGTGTGTACGTTCATGAAACACAGGCTTCCTTGCCAGATGGAAGTCTATGCAGTCGCACTTCAAAGGAAGGGATAAAGGTGGAGGAGGAAGGAGGGGATTTTGGCAGGATAGAGATAGTTGTGGAATCTGCCCCCTTGCCCTAGGAATGGTGCAGATGGGGAGTGCCGTCTGCCAGCGCCTGCACTGCATGTTCTGTGGGGAGAAGGAAGCCTATAAATTAGCCTCTCTTTTTCCTTTTTTCTCTATTTTAACATTTATTTATTTGCTTTTCCTTCTTTTCCCCCTCATCCCTCGTTGTCAACAGCTGCAAAACTAATGTCATCATGTCAAAAATCTGTTAATGCTTCTGCTATGCAGGTTCAGGTTATCAAAAGTATTAGCTAAGCCAGTCTGCAAACACCTGGGGAACATCTGTCTGCCATCACACAAAAGACGCTGGGTGGCCGGGAAAGTTAATAAATCTAATTGGTTATGAAGCGGTGTTAAGCATTGCATAATACCACCTTGTAATTCTTCCAGTGTCCCGAAAGCTGTTGCTTGGACTCTCTCTGTGCATGGACCATGACCATAAGGAAGCCCAGGAATGACTTGTTTTGGATTTACCGAGACTCAGGTATTAATGGTTGCTGGCATTAGTATGAAGCTCTTGCTCTTTTATTGCACCCTTCACTCTAGTGACTCCAATGGTGATGGCAATCAGTGACTTTCCCCTGTCCATGGATGTTTTGAAATTGGTAGTGGACATGCTTTTTGTTTCTCCCAGTCAGAATATATACCGTCTTTGAGACTTTTGCTATCAGTGGCAGAACCCTTGTTGTTTCTCTGGGTAGCAGACGCTAACTGTCTTTCCAGTGGAAACCCTTTCCTCCCTCCTCCCCCAAGAAATAAACTATAATTGTCCAGGCTGAAGGTAGGCTAAGGATTCATGAGATAGAAACCAAAGGTGGAGGTGTTTTTAGCAAACTGTGATACATATCTGAAGTGTTGAGTAGTACAGTGAGAGCTGTTGAACGACTGGCAGAGAGGATCAACAGCATGAATCCATCCAGCATGAGGTATAGCCACTTGCATTGACTCAGTCTCCTGGCTGCTGCTAGAAAATCTGAACAGGAGGAGTTAAAAAGCCATCCCAAAGCCATCTCCCCTGTGAAGAGTCAGATATGGTGGCTGAAAATCTGCTCTCCACTAGACTGCACCGTAGACCAGGTTTTTATTGTTTTCTGAACTCAGTGAACCTTGGCAGCCTCAGGGAAAAGGGAATGTAAGCAGCGTGAGGAGGAAGCACTCCCAGGGAAATTGTGAAACAGCTGTCAGGAAGAAGCTGAACAGGGAATCCTACTGCTTTAACACATCTGCTGCTTCTGGATCATCTGGCTGAGATCACTTTTCCACTTTGCAGCAAGTTCCTTGGTAGGTCCTCCTACCAGTTCTGCATGGTTGTGGTTAGTAGCTAGTTCCAATTTATGGTCCCAAGCATCTTGTGTCAGCCTAATGATCTAGGGGGAGATGCTGAAGAATCTTTGCTTTCTCCGTAGACTGGAAAAACATGGCAACACTTAATCCCTGGCTTTGGCTCTCCAAACCAACTCCAGTAGGTTCAGTCTCATATCTGGCTGCCCCAGCAATGATGCAAAAGGAGGCAGCATTGGCTGATGCCTGGTGTGCTGCTGCTACCAGGGGACTCCATTGGTTACTGTGATGCATGGGTTACCATGACACATGGGTTACTGTGATGAGATGCCTGAGGATCTAGTTGACCTCAATGGATATCCAGTTCCAGGAAAGGTGTGCTTTTCTCTCCCTCTCATAGGATGAATGCTGCTGACAGAAGATTCCACAGGCCCTCCCATGTCTGACAGTTTTTCAAAAGACAGAAAAGGGACAAATGGGAAGGTCACAGGTCTTGGATCTGAGTGGGAAGAGGTTAAAGTTCCCCAGGGTGTCTGTCAAGACAGCTTTGCGAGTAGGAAGCTAATCTTGACTGGAACGACTCCACCAAGGAGGTTCCTTCTGTGACACTCCCTACTTTTGTGGATAGGCTAAAAACATTGCCTCTGGATCTAGGCTGGTTTTAGGCCTGCCATCGTCATCTCTTTGGTGGCTCTATCAACATACTCATGTGTTAGGCAATTCCCACTGGAGGATTGCTTAATTCTCAGGAGAAAGCACTTTATGGCCTGCTCCACAATTAAGATTTGCTTGCTTCTACACTTGCCAGAGTTTGTCAGTGCTCTACAACCATAGTTGCTCCTATCCTTTGCCCTTACCGCTGGCTTGCAGTCTGGGCACATCTCTCCATGCCACCTGGCAGCCCCTCCCTCCATCCCAGTTCTCCCAGTCTCTTTGTCAGGCTGGGCACATCGGGCTCTGCTCCCCTGGGTAGTTTTGTTCCTTGCCCACCTAAGTGGTGATGCTATGGTAAAAATAACTCTGCAAGGAAATGAGAGCACTGATTGGGATTTAAATAAAATTTACATAAAACTCTGCCTTGAGTACTAATTAATTAGGTGTTAAAAGCCTCTGAAAAAGCAGGAGGGAGGGCTTGTCTGCCTTGCCAAAGGAGGGGATGCTATTAGGAGGGGGGGGGCGAAGACTTTCAGTGGCCTAACTGAAGTACCCTGCTCCAGCCGGCTGGCATGGGGGAAGATTTCCTGCTGGCAGGCAGAGGAGAGGCTTCTTTTTGCTGCAACAAGATTGTGCTTCCAGCCTCACTCAGTGTTGTCTCCAGGCCTCCTTCTTGCCCATGTAGTGCTCAGCCACATGCAGAAGAGGCATTTTTCTCTTGATCTTGTCCACAACACAGGATAATGTGTGGCAAATGCAACATCAAGAGGGAGAGGGGCTGTGTTAGTACTTGCATGTGCTCCATGGTAGCCCCTTGAGGCAACTTTTCCCCATCTATTACGAATATTACAAGGGACAGCTCTGTGGCTTGTGGTGACTTACTGGTTAATTAAGCAATGAGATGTACCAGTGTGGGTGACACCATCGATTAACCTGTTCCTCATACTGTCTACCTAATTTAATCTATGTAGGATTTTATAGAGTGCTCATGGCCATGGAGAGGCTGAGGGTAGGGAGGCCTTTAAATTGTACTGCAGTTTATAGTGCTGTCTGAATCCCTTGGCCACCATTAGAAAATGGGTCATGTAAATGGATAAGTAGGGACATTCAGTGGCTTGAGCCATTTCAAAGATAATTGAACCAACTTTCTGTGTCAGAGAGAACTCTCAGCTTTCCCTGGATATGAAATGGACCCAGCAGGTCCTCAGTGAATTTAAATGGGCTGGGTTATGAGGCTTCTCCACTCAGTAGCTCCTTGCTGCTTACCGCTGCCTGCTTAGAGGTAGGGTCTGGCAGGACATTGATAACAGTTGGTGAGGGCCACCCACTTGTGGATAGCTGGAAGAATTCAAACAGACTGGTTCTCTCGCTTTCAGGATCTTCCAATTCAGAGGATCATGATGTGGTTTCAATCTCAGCATCCCTGATGGGGGCTGCCTGCCAGGTTGGGCTGGCAGTCTGGTTTCCAGGAGCTCTGGGAAATGGCTGTGTCTCCTCAGCCCACCTCAGCAGCAAATTGCTTTTCACTTGCACAGAGACAGTCTTCCTTGAGCTGTCAGCTGTCCAAAGCTAGGAAGACATAATGTGAAAATGAAGGGGTTTGTTCCAAACTGGGGATGCACCCACCCCCCAACATAATTACAAATATTGAAATCCTCTCTAGAATGGAGTTTCCTCTCCTTGCCCAGCTGTACTCCCAGAGTCCAATAGGCTGCTGCGCAGATCTGAGGGTCATACTTCATGTGAGATAAAAGCCTTTCCCTGCTCAGCTTTGATGCCCAATCTCTTTTGGCTTTCCTTTTCCTTTTCCTTTTCCTTTTCCTTTTCCTTTTTCAAGAGCTGAAGAGGTCTGGAGCTCACAAAATCCACAAGCAGTGAAGAATCCACTGGTCATTAAGTACATGGGAGCTGCAATAATCCTCAATCTATCTCAGCCTTGGTGTACACTACACTTTTACCTTGAGGTGACAACAAATCCCCAACTGGAAGTATTTTCTCATCCTTCCCACTCTACCACCCAAAACCAGCCATTTAGATTCTGCAAATATTTTGCTCAAATTATCTTCCTCAGCATTTCTCTCTGTATACATCTGTGACCCCAAATATTTTGAAGCTTCCAGTGTCCGTGGTGCTGGCACAAGTCCCTTTGTGACTTGTTTTGTGTATGTAACTGTGACAGGTATACTCTGTTCAATGCATGGATATGGAGTTTTCAAGGAAAATTAAGTGGGTAGCCACCCTATGGTCGGTACTTAATAGATCATCTGTGCTTGGGCCACTGCAGTTATGGAAAACACATGAACAGAAATACCTGTAGTTTTTCCAGTGCTACAGAGGTTAATTCTAGTTCCTCTGCCAAATTCCAGGTGAGGTTGTTATGTGCTGCCTGTCTAATCTTTTATTTGCAATAGCACTTGGCTATTGCTATGTTTGGGATTTTTACCAGAATGGTAACGGTCAAAGGCCTGGGGAGCAAAGTCTAACAATCCAGAGTCCTGCAGTGCTGGGTGCTGACCAAAGATGGGAGAAACCAGCTGGAGACAGACGTGGAGTTCTCTTCCCCTTCCTCAATCCTTACCCTATTTCAACACCCATATTTGACATATTTATTGCAACTTCAGGCTGACTGAGAGAACAGGTAGCATAGCAGGCTACATATACTGTCAAAAAATATAATTCTTCCTGGAATCTCAAGTGTGCTTGGCTTTTGTTTTCAGGTTACGTTTTGTACCCTCTGAGTGAAGCATAAAAGTGGAGCTGCTCTGTTTTGTGTGGAGATTGAGGAGCCCACAGTGTCTGTTGTTTCAGGAAGAGTTTGTTCCCGTTCCAGCGTTCAAGATCTCTTTGTCTTACAACACCCTGCCAGCCTGTGTAGTGTTACTGCCATCCCACCGGTCACTGCAGCAGGGCTGGAGACACCATTTGTAATACGCTTTTGGGATGTAAAAACACTCTGCAACTGGACGACCTGTGTTCTGTAATCAAGGTGGAGAGAACTGAAAGAAGGTGCCTCTGCATGCAATATGCCGATTTTAAAGTGTTGGAAAACATATCTAGCCATCTGGGTCTTTGGCAAGGTATCCAGACCAGCTCTAGTGCTCAAATTATTTCTGATTTCTAACACTGCATTCACCACAGAGGTGTTTGAACCTCACTCAGCAGTATATTACACTGATGAGTTCAGTAGAGACCTGATAAGCTTGTTTGTAACTAAATAGGCAGCTTTTTGAAGAGAGGAAATGACTTTGAAATATGAGTACTTAACTATCCATTGCATTGACTTATCAAATGTGTTTGGAAGGAAACTCAATCTCTGTTTGTTTCCACTGTATTTATCTCGTGTCAGGCTTATAGTTCCATGTTTCTGCAATTGTCAGGACTTAGAAAAGCTTTACTCTTTTCTGTCTTCTGAATTCTGTTTCTTTTCCACATTTCTCTACATCACTGGAGGCAGTCACAGCTCAGGACACAATGCAGATGACAGAGTAGTGGTAGAGCTTTAAATACCTTTGATGTGTCCTGCTCACATGCTCAAGACACTTGATGACCTTATTAATTTTTGCTTATTAATAATTGCTAGATGTCTGAACCCTTTTTAGCTCTTCTCTGAGAGAACAGGGAGGCTGCTTCCTAGTACCACCTGGGAATTATGTTTAACAAATTCCCTTTTCATGCAGAGATCCACAACAATGGCAGCACTTATGCTCTGCCTAACCTCTTCCAATGCCACATTACAATGGTGGCATACTATGGGTCTTAAGTGTGTAACGGTTTATTGGAAACATCCCGTAGCCCCTAAATTGAGCATCTCTTGTGTGGCTACCTGTGAGCAAGCAATCTTGATGCCACGACTGGTCCGATTTATTCCTCTACAGGGCAGTACACCTGACCAGAGCTCCTCGTACACTGGCAGAGGTTAGGATGGTCAGGATAAGATCAGTTCTGCATTGCCATACTTCCCAGGACAGCTTAGCCTTAAATGTAATTATCTCAGCCTTTTAATGCATATCTTCTGTTTGCTAATGTTACCCCTTCTCCTCAGCTGGAGAAAACCCAGAGATTTTCTCTCAGTAATGGTGAATGGAGACGGGTGGCTGGTGGAGTGGTGAAGGCTCACTGCCTCCAAAATAGCTGCACTTTATTTGAGTCATTTCAGCCATCTCCTGTTATTCTATTAATCACAAGGAAATTAACTCATTCTCATATCTCTTAAAATCTTCAAAACCACTTTATGTGCCTGGGCACTGCTGGTTTAAATTTATTTTTGCTTGTAAATCCAAGCTCTTTTATTCATATGTGTTCTACTACATGTCTTCTAGGTTAATAGGTATTTTAAGTAAAATCTTTTAAAGGTTTCTTAGGGATTACTACTGCAAAGAGAAATAAATAAATCAGTTTTCGATACATGTGATAAATTCAGAGTCCAGTATTACAAGGTTCTTTCAGAACCAAAAACAGTTATGGTGTTTTGAGGGCAAAACTATAGATTCAGGATGTAAGAAACTCAGAAGGTCATTTAGACCTTGCTCAAAGCAGGGCCAATGATCTGACTTACCCCATCTTGCTGTCTTACAGCAACCTTAGCTCTGTAGCTGTCAAGCACTGAAGAAAAAAAACCCACCACAAAACCCACAACATTATATGTCATTTTGAAGCACATCCACAAACACTATTTTTTTTCTCTCCTACGATATAAGCAATCTCTTGTGCTAACAGTAAACCACAGCATGTCCATCTGATAGCACAATTCCTTAGAAATCTGTTGCACGCCACTGTCACTGGTTTCAGTCCAGACCTGCTTCTGTATTTTGAGTTGTTGCGAAGTTCTGGGGCCTGAGTGCAGTGAGCCCCATGTTCGGATAGCGGGGCTGCATACAGCATGTGGCAGCTCCAGGTGAGGTGGTGCAGACATTGATGTGAGGCTATACCTAAGGCTTTAGGACCCAAATCCAACACAAGTAAATCTGGACCAGAAGTCCGATATTTTAGGCACCTACCCTAAGGGGTGGAGGAATGAAACCATCTTTCCTGAAGTGAGTGATCTCACCTCTGCGCTGCCATAGCTGTGCCAAGGGAGAACCTGGAGTGCAACTCTAACTTCTGGCTGGGGTCTAGGGCTACAAAGAAGCTGTGTTGATTTCAACCCTACTTTTGGCTTCTTGTGCGTGCAGGGTATGTTCCATAGTCCTTGGGAGAAGATTTAAAACAGTATGCAGGTGGCTGACAGGGTTCATACTAGGATCTTCAGAAACTCTCAGGCACCCAAGTATATCAATAAATCTGCACCTCATTCAGTCCCTCATGAATCTATCTGTAAGGAGAAGCTACTAGATGCCTGGTGGGCCACCACTCTGGGGAACGGGACTCTGCCCAGGGGAGCTGAATGGCAAATGGCAGAAATGATGCAGTACTGGGAAACTGAACTCACCAGAAACCTTCACAGCCTCACTAGCAAGCTTTCTCCCTGTGCTGGGGCTCAGACCAGCTTTCCAACCAGGTAACCAGCTTCAAACAGACATTGTTAAAAAAAAAAAACAACCTCAACCTGACAGTTTTTTTTTTTACTTACCCAAATGTGAATTTCATCTCCCACTTCCTAATTACCCTGGCCTACAGTCCAGATTCGGCAGTGGTCAATCAAGGGACAAGTTTCCTATGCGTCCATGTGCCCCTTGGTGACTGAAGTCCTGTTGACAAACTCTCTGTACCAGGTTATTGTGCAGTCAGAACATGCTTCTTACAGACACAAGATCACCAATGCGTGAAACAGCTTTTCTTCAGCTAAATATGCCATGCATTTAAAATGTCCGTCCTCTATGATAGGATCTTCCAGGCATAGTGATGGAAGCTGCGTGGGCTGGGACTGTGTCTTAGCCAGAGATATCATAAAGATCTAACAGAAACATTGAGATTGGAATGGATGGGCATGAACAGCACCAGAGGATGTAGCAGAAAGACAGGAGTGACAGCTGTTGATGACACCTAGGTTAGAAGATTATCAAGATCACAGCACATCTTGCAGCTTTGCAAAACACACAGATTGGGAATAGAGCAAAAGACAAACTGAAGCCATTAAGAGGTAAGATAAAAGACAAGCCTGGAGCCATTAAAGATGTCCAGGTAAGGAGACTAAAGAGAATGAGTAAATCAGAAATGTTTCCTAATACTTCTGAGAGGTGGAACAGGGTGGGGAGACAAAAGATCACAACCACTGTGAACCCTTAAAATGAACACAAGGCAGATCCAAAACCAAGCCCATGGCCACCTGCCTAAGAGGAACTCTAGAGATGTGATGACTCATTGGCTTGTGTCCCTTGTCCTCCTATCTTTGCAAGGTGTCCTAGCTGGAGCACATATGCATGCACTTGTTGGTGCCTGAGAACACGTGGGCATGAAAGAGTGAGTGTGGATGGAATGAGTAGTTTAGAATAAAATAATCTCCCTCAGTAAGGTCTCTCACTGAAATCTGCTGCATTAACTGAGATTTGTGCAACAGCAGAGCACTCTGGTTCCTAACAAGAGAGTCAAAATGTGATAAACCCTAGAAGATTATGTTCTGCATAAAGAATATGGATATTCACATGCAGCCCTGTGAAGGTAGGTGTGTGCTCCAAAGCCTGTGGTTAAATTAATTCTTAAAGCTCCTGAATTTGACATTGCTTTCCTCTCCATGCAGAATGTAACTGAAGGAGGGATAATTTTCTCTCCTCCTCTGCTTCTCTCTTTTTCTACCACCTGTTCACACATATGATGTCTTCTGTCACCAAAGACTATACATACTATGTTGAATGAGCAAGCCCTCACGCATGGCTGTAGTCCTGAGGCAAAGGTGTGTTGGGAATATTAAAAAGGCAGGCTGTAAGTGAGGAGACAGGAACTCTGCAGATTATATATGTTCTTCCTTCTCTTCGTTTCTCTGTAAACTCTGGCTCTAACTCATGTGTGAGCTGCAAGACAGCTGTCAGACTGAGCAGTGCTTATTAAATACATCTAGTAAGGAAATGAGGACTGGGCTAGTGCAATATGGAGACGCAAAGCCTTCATCTCAGTTGGCAGATGGCTCTTGGCTATGGGTTGGACCCAATGCTCATCTTCCTGGGGAGACTGTAAGTGACTGTGAGTTTATCCTCCCCTCTGTCTCTAAGTACCTCATGATGCTCAGAGTGTCTGAATTCCCTATGCACTTTCTTCCTCACCCAATTTTCTCTCAGAGAGTGGGGACACATGCTCACCGCCTGAATGCAAACTAGCTTCTTTATTTCTTCTGCTCAGCCACAGCCCTGCTGACTCCAAGCACAAGTCCTGCTGTGCGAGGCTACAGCCATAGATAACACTGGAGCAGTTTTGTGGCTGTATAAGGAAATCAGTGCTCAGGGGGTGCCTGGATCCTGCCTGTCCTGCTGCGTACACTGAGGTGTGACTGGTTTCAGAGGTGGAAGGTAGCTGTTGTTTGCTGGGGCTGGGTGGTCACAGGTTTTCATTTGTGTGATATGTCTCCATACAGGCTAGGCTTGCCTGAAGGCACACCTGCATGATACAGGTGTGACATAAAATGTAATGACCCGCCGAATCAGACCAATGGTCCCCACAGCCCAGCTCTTGGTGTCCTATGGTGCCAGTAGGAGATGGTATTTTGCGGGAGTGTGGGAGCCTGGCTGCTCTTGGCAGTGCCTTCCCTGTGTATCCCACCAGCACCATGGCATTTGGTGAGCAGCAGTTCTGCTCTCACCTTATCCACTGCCTTGATGAGTCTGTAAACCTTCCTAACACCCTCCTCTCCAAATCAAAGACCCTAGCTGTTTTGGTCTTTGCTCCCAAGGTGGCTGCTCCATCCCCCTAGCCATTTTAGTTGCTTTTCTCAATGTCTGCTCTGACTCCACTCTGCCCTCCTGGGAAACAGAGACCAGAATTGCCCACTGTTTTCCAGAGCTGTGTGCACATGGGTTTTATATGGTATCAAAATGATACGAAGGAAGAGGACTGTACAGTGGCATCCTGTTCCACTCAGGAATCATAAACTTTGGCCAGTGCTACCTTTGATCATTCTTCCCATCCATTCCTGGTATTGGACAAAACTATTCTCACCAATTATATTATCTGTGGTATTTCCCCAACCTTTTCTGTCCTTGTAAACACAACACTAAATGCAGAAACATTCGCAAGGTGTGTGCAAGAGAGAGACCCTGACTCCTCATCCTGCACGTGTGGGGACAGATCAGCAAAAAGCTCAGGCTCCCTTCCAAACAATGCAGTGAAGGAAGACCTAGTAGGTGCATCCTTGAGGGAAATGAAACCACTTACGGGTAGGAAGCTACCGCAGCAGAGCAGGTAAAAAAGTATGATGACCCAGAAAGTAGTGAAAGTGAGAGTTATTGCTAATAGAAGTGGCTTGAGGAGATTTTGAGACAGACTAACTGCCTGTGTTAGCGGTTGTCTAGTGGAGAAGCTCTCCTAAACCAATCTTGCGGAGCGTCCATGAGACTGTATTTCTGATGACCTTGCTGAAAGGTCTGCTATGAGTCAGAGAAGCAAGAACGAAGGAAGAAGGAAAGACTTCCCTGGCCCTTTTCCTGAGTGTGAAATGCTGAAGTTCTAGATAGCTTTGGATTTTAGTGGAGAAGAACAACCAAGAGAGAAAGTGAAGAAAGCAAAGGCAGTTTCTGTGCTTATTCTGTGACAGAATAACATAGCAGTGCCTTACAACAGCTAAAACTGAAATGTCCCTGCACAAGGGCCATGCTCTTTTTTAAAGAAAGAATTGGAGCATTTAGAAACTGCACGTACTCTCCAGCAACTGCTAACTGAACTTCAGAGCTTCACTTCAGAACTGGCAGAACTTCAGAGCATCACTTTCCTGAGGTATGTCTGGGGAAAGTGCATGTTATGTGGGAGGTCAGAATATCCCTCAGGATGATGAAATAGCCTAGAAAACTTACTAGCCCATTTTCATCCTGGTACTTTTGCTGAACTTAGCTTCACAGTGGAGATGAGTAACTTGAGCTTTCTGAGTCTTAGTGTCATTAGCTAAAAAATGGGGCTAATATCAAGCTTACCTACTTTCCAGTGAGTCGCAGCTAATTAGACCTAGCGTTAGTTAATGTTTGCACAGCTCTGGGATGTGAAAATGGCAGTATCATGCTAAGTATTACTCCTGGTGCCTAGACATCATGTTTCTTCATAACCAGAGCAGTCAATTAAATTAGCTGAAAGTGGAGAGATGCAGCAATGAGGAAGGTGGAGGAGATATACAAACATAATACTGTATTCATGATGGCCTGCAGCTGCAGAGGACAGGGAAAACTCTCCTCCTGCTATTTAGGAAGCCAGAGAGAGAGATCTCTGTTTGTGTAGGAGGGGATGTGTTCCCCAATAGTTTTGGGTTGCTGCTGCAGTAGTCCACTGGCTGAGGAAGGAAAAGGTCAGTTCCTGACAAGATTTATGGGCTCTGCTCAAGTCTCACATGGCCGTTGCTCATATTCTATCAAGGATGCTGATATTCTGTGAGGTCTACAGGACAGAGCTGAGCAGCTTCTCAGAAGTTCAACCCTGCCTCATGTCTGTCAGCCAGCACTATCCTCAGTGGGGAGCAAGGAAGACTCTTCACAGGGGAGCATTTCACCTGCCATGGTGCAGGACAGCTCTAGGTGTAACACAGTTTGGTAGATATGCTGTCCCCAGCAAGAGATCCATTTCACTCAGGGTCTTCACGCCAGCTGCGGGCAAGGAGCAGACGTGAGAGAAGCAAGGTGGGAACAAAGCCATCTCAGTTCCCAGCAAGGCATCATTCTGAAGGGGAAAGAAAAGTAGTGGGACTTGGATGAAACCCAAAAGGGGCATTTAGAAGTGTGTTACACCATTTTCCAAACCTGAATTTTGCCCAAGACACTTGGATCAATACCCTGTTTTTTGGCAATTGATCTGTAGCAACTACTGATGTCAGGACCTCCATGTCAGGACCCTGTTTCAAGAGCTATTCCCAGCCACACAAAGGCCTGAGTGCCTGTAGGGATGTGATCCCCCAGGGAGGCAGAGGGAAGATGGCCATGCTCTGAATCATCAGTGCTGTTTCTTACAGCTCCCCAGTGCTAACCTCCATATTAACTGAGGACTTGGCTACAGCTCCTGGCCAGCTTCCATACTCTGCAATTGCACTCTGCTGCCTTGAAATTCCTCTCCTCACACACATGCACATGCATACCCCATGGTTTCAGAGTGATGCAGAAGCTGTCGCTTCTTTCTGTCCAAAACTCCTGCATGGTGGTGAAGCTGGCTCATCCTTCTCAGGAACAGGCTCCATTTCAGTGCCCCGAGACATGAATTATGTGTCTGGAAAGGTTATAAAAACTCCTTGGGACCCTTTGGAAGGAAGATGCAATCTTGAGATGAAAGGTGGTATTAAAATGTCACCTGGTTTGACTGCTGGCACGATCAGGGCCTGTGTCTTTGACTAGGGAGAGGTATCCTCATGATGCTGTAAGGCAAAGATTGCTGACACTAAGCATATTCCATTTATGAAGTCATAAAGGTGTCTGTACTAGGTAACTGATTTAGGATTTTGTTCCTCCTTCCTCCTCCTCTTCTTGTCCTGTGGTTTTTCTTCAGCCTCCTCCTCCTCCCCACACTATCTCTTCTTCTCCCAGAGAAGCCGAGTATCTCCTGCCATCAGAATGATTATTCTCCCCTGTATTGGCATGAATGATTAGTCTCTGTCTAGTTGCCGCTGTAATTAAGTGCCGCATGAACGAATATTCCTGTAAGTAACCAAGATGGTCACTCCCTGTGGGGCTGTTGGGAGCGTGGTACAGCTCTCCATCAGCTTACAGGCAGGGAGGTGAGTGCTCTGCATGGAGATGCATCCACACCCAGCCCCTGGCACAGGTACCACATGCACAAGCTGGGCCACATACCTCCCCAAGGTGGATGTGTGCACGTGGTGATCTCTTCACATTCATTTGCAGGCTGCTACAGATATGCTAGCTGATGTGTGTATACACAGGAGCACACACTCAACCATCCTGACAGGTACCCAGCCCTACACACACTTGTACACTCCTGATCAAGGGCTGAGCCTCCACATACCTCCAGATTGCCTTTCTCATTTCCCTGACTTAAAACCATCAGTTTAGTTCTGTGCTGTTTTGGTATAACCCTTGGATAACACCCACATTAAGAGGAGGCTCTCTGGGGAGAGCTGGGGTGAGGGAAGAGGTGGTGAGTGGAGAAAGGATATTACACAGAATTGGAGTCTAAAGAACACCCCACCCTTCCTATAATTAACCAAGCAGCTCCCCTCTTCCTAGCAGCACTAACGAAGCTCAACAGGAGTGATGGAGGGTGACAAAGGAATCACTGATGAACAATCAGAGATGGTGCTCGGCTGCTAATGGGACTAATGAGCTGCTTTGCATAAGCTAAGGAGGAGGAGAAAGAGGAGCAGATGGGTTCTTGTAAGGCCAGTGGCAGCAGAAGCATCCTAAAGTGCCCTGCACGGTGGTAGTGCTGGCTGTTGTCCTTCTGCCTCCTTCCTGGCAGGAGGTACCAACTACAGGAAAGCCACCACTGGGCAGCTCTGCCCAAGTGGCTCAGGCACAGCCTGCATTATGGCATGAACCACAACTTACCACAACACACCTCAACCCACATGGGAGGTCTTGTATGGTCTTTGTGGGCAGAGCATCAGAGAGGTAAATCCTATCATTTACTGAGGAATATGGGACATGTCTTCTGTAACTCCAGTGGCCAAAACATGGACATGTGGCCCTCCAAAGGACAATTCACTCTACTCTTGGAGACATACAAGTTAGAGCAGAGTTTTCAGACTCTGAAAGTACATTTACCATGGCAGGCTGGATTGATTATCAACTTGTTTGTCTTCTGAGCTGGCACCAGGTGTGATCAGGCAGATACCCTTGGGGTCATTATCCTGCTTTGAAGGGGGTTAAGAAGTTGTTCCCTACCTTTTGCCAGTAGGAACTGGACTCCAGCTGTAGGTAAGAAACTCAGGTTTCACAGGAAGTCAGCAGCTGTGTTGCAGTTGAGGAAGAAGTGTACAGAGAAAGAGCAAGATATTGAAGTGTATGCTGCAAAGGAGAGACGTTAATCTGTACCCCAGTACACCAGGTATAGGCAAAGGGAGAGTCATACTACCTCATACTACCAAGACTGGATAAAGGTTTTGTGACTTAAGAACTAGGGTGGCCTGGTGCACTCTGGCAATACATGGCAAGTACATGAACTGGATTTCCCAGCTTGAGAATGTGACAAAGG
The DNA here is from genome assembly GCF_000695765.1 of Mesitornis unicolor. Classification (NCBI taxonomy): domain Eukaryota; kingdom Metazoa; phylum Chordata; class Aves; order Mesitornithiformes; family Mesitornithidae; genus Mesitornis; species Mesitornis unicolor. The sequence continues at coordinate 27,885 of NW_010188410.1, read as the reverse complement.
CAAACCACATTTGGGCTACTTTCCTTTAGCACATCAGTGCCACTTCTATGATTGCTAATGTGAGACCAGAGAAAGTATTGTGTCCTATTTTGCCTCTTACACCTGATTGCTGAACCTTCCAGGACTGCTGAGTGAGAGCAGGAATACCATCTTTGTCACCATGTTTCAGTCCTCAACCCCTCTGCTGAGGCTGTGGGCAAACAAGCAAGCTACAATCTCTATTGCAATTTGGAGAAGCATCTGCTAATAGTTGGTCTGAGTTCCATTAATGCATTTCTCTTTCACAAAGGCTCCCCAAACAGCCAGAAGATGGTGGCAAGTATGCAGCAAGAGCAGCAGGTTAGAAAGGCTGCAGCATTGCTCTCCTTTGAATTCAGAAGCAGATGCTATAAATTATCTTTCAAATGGAGCTGTAGGAATGATCTTCTGCCTTGACTCCATAATTTGTTGGCACTTTATCTAGGTGCACAGCTGCAGGTGGAGTGTCCTCCAGGAGGAAGAAGGCACTCTCTGCACACTTATTAGCTGGTACTGGGAGAGATGACTATGGGCTGGGTGCAGCTCCTCTGGAAGATAGGAGCTGATGAAAACCTTCCTTTTCCACTAGGTCAGGCTGTGTGCAAGGCTATACACTGACTCCCACTCTTGATAGAGTCTCCAGTGTAGGGAGCATCTCTAGCATGAGATGGACCTAAAGAACCAGTTTTGTGTTCAGAGCAGCCTCTGGGTTGCGTAAAGCCACCAAATGTTCAGATGGCCCCTATGCTTCTCTAACTTTTGCAGGGAAAAGGGGCAATGGAAGGGGATTATTTAGTACTGGGTGGATGAGAATTACAGTGCTATGTTGACTTGAAGCCAGACAGCTGGGCTGCCCTCAGCATTGAGCTAAGGAGAGAGTCCGTGCACTAGAGGTGTTCATAGGGAAGCCTGTGCTCCTCAGACCTTTTCCAGCTGCTGCTTCTCTCCCTCCAGAGTCCTGCATGTCAAACTCCAACACGTGAATTCCCTGAGCTGGGCCTTGGAGAATGTGATTGATATCTAAATGTGGAGATCTGAGGTGAGCTGTGAGGCAGATGATTTACAGGATCTTTGTGTTGCTTGTGGGATATTCAGTCCTGTTGCATTTGTGATAATCGTGTGCCATGAGTCTTGCACTCTGTGTCTTACTGTGAGTGTCCCTGTGTCACTGCTCTGCCTCCAAGAGCTACTAAAAATGCATCTCCAGGATCATCTCCTGGCAGCTTTGCCTAGTTGCAGAAGAGCCCTGTAGAAAAACCCTGCAGGTTTTCACTGACTCTGCATGAAGAATATTGCAAGGAAAAGAAAAAAAAAGACATGGTTAGTTCAAAATCCACAATCCATCCTTTCAAATGACCATCTCTGATGCCTGAGCAGAGAAAGAAATGTACATCTTTGGTAATATGATGGGTAATGTGATGATATTCTTAATGATTGTGATGATACAAGGCTGATGGAGGCCAGAGCCTTGTGCACTTGCAGATGTATCTGCATAGATTTTCTGTGTCCTGAGAGTTTACAAGAAAAATCCATGATAGGCAACTGGGGCAGAACATAAAAACAGGATAAACAAGACGCTGCATGAGTTTTGCTGTTATGGTTTGTCACTACCATGCCAGTGGTGGTGGCAGGAGTAAGCAATTGGCGCTTGAACAGGTGGGACGAAAGAAGGGCTGGAGGTCAGCCTGTAGCACTAAGGAGGGAAAGTCTTGCAATAGAAAGCTGCAGAGAGCAATAGGGGCTGTTGTCTGTGGCCTTCAGTCTCTGCCTGGTTTGCTTTCTGTAACTGCTTTGCCAGCTTCAGGCTGTGATTGCCATTTGCTGCCAGCTCCTTCCCCGAAGAAGGAAAAAGGTACTGCTGTGGGCCCTAAGGCCTATATGCATTTTTCCCCTCAGGGTCAGAGGTGCTAAGATTGCTCATTTGGAGCACAGTTTTGTAACCTGTTTGCCTGCTGCTGATCCTAGCACTGGTATCTGAGAGCACATGTACTTGTTTACTCTAACTATTGGCACACTTCAGCCTCCACTTGCCTCTTCCCCATGTTTCCGTTCCCAAAAGTTAGTCAGGCAGAGGCAAAAAGAGGAGGAAGGACACCAGATAGACCTGCCAAATATAATTTTTTCTCAGCATGTCATTTCAAGTTCTGGTCCTTAAAATACAGGACAGGGTGGTTGTTACTGCCATAAGTGACCACATTGCAGCTGATCAGTGTAGAGATATTTTCCTTCCAGCGGGTAAATGTAATCCTGCTTCCTCTATGTCATATGCTATTATGGCTGAAGGGTGCTGGGTTTTTTTTTGTGGGTTTTTTTTTTTTTGTGCTGTTTCTAGTTTGGGAAGACAATGTTTTTGCTGAAACCATGGTGGGCAGAGGAGTGTCTGTCATGTTCCTATGGCCATGGCCTGCTGATTTATACCATCTGTACAATTATGCTGAGACTTGTCTGCTGATTTCTTCAACTAAACACCTGAAGATACTACTCTGGAGATATTTGTATCATTAGACATTTGGCTGTAGGTTCCACTTTTATCACAAACTTCCAGTACAACTTTAAACAAGGTGTTTTAACCTCTTACACCTCATCCCTGCTTCCCATCTGCAGAATACCTGAATATTTCTCTTTCTTACTTGGATTTGAAGTTCTTTGGAGCATGTCTCCATAACAGTCTCACTTTGAGCTTTTGAGCATCACCATACCATAGATAATTTCAGCTAGTATTAAAGCTGATAATTTTTAGCAAGTGACGATCTAATGATGCTCTTTGCAAGAGGATAAAAGCTATGCTTGGAGTCCTGTTCCAGTTATTCTTATATCAATATCTTCTGTATCTCTTAAGTTCCCTCTCCTGTTTCATATTTCCTTTTTCTCTTGAATTCTTTCATGCCATGCTGCTGTGGCAAAACAGCTGCCATGGAGCACCTCAGACTTGACATGTCTGTATGCGGGCAATGGGAGGTGACAGATGGGAACAAAGTCCTCTTATCTTGGAAGGGAACTCCAACTTGGTAATCCAAAATCTGCAGTTAGGAAGGATTTTAACTCTTAAGTTTCTGTTGACACCTCAGGCCGTATTCATAGACCGAAGCAGCATGGTGGAAGGGTAAAAACTCACATTGCACCCAAACCTTCACAGACATGTGGCCTTGGACAGTCACCTGCACGTGCCCAGGAGCTCACTCTCTGTCATCTATGGAGGCAGCCATTTCCAGGGGCTGTGTAACATCTGAGCACTTACATCAAGTAGAATATTTACAAACATACCCAGTTGAGGGAAGAGGTTTCTGTAATTTTCTCTCACTTCACTGGCATCTCTAACTGGGAAAGTACTCTTTCTTTGGTAGTTTGCTCCAGCAGAAGCACCATAGGACCTGTTGCCATGGAAACAAAACCTTTTCCGTCTCATCTTTCAATAATATATTGAAAGTTTTCAGTGCCTTTCCCCCTTTTTCCTCTGCTTGGCCTTTCAGCATTTACTGTGCATCATATGCTGGAAGTGCAATGACCTTATTCTTCAAATCCCAAACAAAAAACAACCCACAAAATTGTTCTTCCATCTCTACTGACTGTCTCTCTTCCATCCTTCCCTTTTTTTCCTTTTCTCTGTAATTTGATGGTGTAGGCTTTCTATCGCAATCTAGCTAAGAAGCAGCAATTCTCTTTGTGTGATACAAAGTTCCTTTGTCTGTGTCCAAAAGCTTTTCCCAAGGGTGAGGCAGAAGTCCTGCTGCCATGGACCTGTCTTGCAGATTAAGTTTTTCCCTGTTACACAATATAGTTTAATGTCTTTTGGGGTATTGGAGGTGGGGATGCAGAAGGTGTAAGGATTTCCACTCATGGGAAGAAAGTGATGAAATGTGCTTTCACAGCAATGATTTCCACCTCTGCGGTTTCAATGCATTACAGCCTCTGCTGTGAAACCTATAACCCCAGCCTGCTTTCTTCATTGCATAGAGCTGGGTGCACCTGCTTATTACAATCCTGGTTGTTGAATAGTACAACAGATGAAAGAAGAAATTGAGGAGCAGTTAAGCACTCAATGAATTTTAGAGATGGTCTTCCCTATGCTGTGCAGCTGCCTGTTTCCTCGCATAGTCCATTCCTCTAACAAACCCTGCAGTCCCCTATAAACACTGCATGTCCCACTGCAGCTCCTCCCTCATGGTCCACAGGCGACTCCTGGCTTCTGAACACCTCTGTGAAAAGCCTAGAGAACGGTCTTATGTTGGTGGTCATCATGGTACACACCTTCAGTATTCATGGGCTGCACTTCAGATAAACGTTATTATGAGCACATCCCCTACTCACGTCTTCCCTCCACAAAGCTCAACTTTGTATACCTTTGCTCTAACCTGCTAAGCTGACTACAAAGTATATAGTGTGTTTTGTTGCTTCTGAGTCTTTGGGAATAATTGTCAGCCCTAGAGGGCAAACAATGTTTTCTAGAAGATTAAAAAAAAAAGAAAAAGGCAATTTATTTGAATACAGCAGGGGTTTGGACAACACTGAAGGCACCCTCTGACCCACTGAAAGCATAAGCAAGGACATCAAAAAGCACTAGAGAATGCACAGAGTTACTGCATTTACCTGCCAAAAATAAGAATAGGAGCTGGATCTCATAGCTGAGATATTGAGATGGGATCACAAGAGAGCAGGTAAACAATGACCAGTCTTAATAAGTGTTGGGCCCACTGCAGAAAGAAATAGAAGGAGGGGATTCCTATGATTCAAATAGCTCATTTTTGGTAATATGGGAACACATGCCCTAAACCAGTCATCAACCATCATCGCTAACTCCCCATCATCTACAGCAATTGGCCCACTCGAGGAGAGGAGTTGGAGGAGTACATTGCTAGAGCCTGATGTGTGCACCATAGGAAGACTTATGACTGCAATAGTGCAGCACACATGTGTGACTGCCTCCCAGGGAGATTGGGCTCTGCTGTGTTCTTATCTGGGCTCTCAAACAGAGTCAGGCTGAGCTAAGTCATTATTTGGTTAGGAGACCCACTTTGGACTAGAAAAATGTTTCGATGGATTCAACGTTGGCAAAATTCCCACAGAGTCTGTGGAAAATGTTGTTCACAAGTCAAAGGTGTGCATTTTGCTGTGGGAGGTGCCCTCTTTTCTGGGGAGCGGAATCATAACACTGAGCACTTGAAGTCATGGAAGGCTTTTCTCCCCTGGTTGAAATGATACAGGGAAGCAAAACCCCACTCTGAGTTCACAGCCTAAAGACAAAATTATCTGCCTTCAAGGAAAGTGCTTGAAACTAAACCATTATGTAATTGCACTGTAAACTCTTAATTACTTACTGTGTTTCCTTCCAAAGATGCAGGGCTGAACAGAGTGTCTCTTATTTTGTAGCAATTGCTGATAACAAATGATTTAGCTAAAGCTTAGTAAAGATACTCTTGGTCAAAGCCTCTGTTTTTCCAGCATGGACTAGAACTTAATATTTTTGGCCACAACCCAAAGAGGTGACATTTTGAAGTATGAATAAAACCAACATAACAACTTGCAATCATACAAGGACAAGTAAGATCTACATTTCCTGCAATTCCTTCTGTTGTCTGCTGTTCTTTTTCTCATGATCTGCACCATCTCAGTTTGGTTAAGCAGCCAGATAAAAAGGCAAGAGTCATCTTTCTGCTACAGTTTTGTCTAGTGCCTTGCACAGGAGCTGTTGAAGACTACTGCTAGGGGTCAATGTGCAAGGCCCCACCAGCAGAGATGAAGCTACTACTGCCATGAGATGAGCAGCAATGGACTGCACAGAGCTGGTCCCATGGGAAATGTAATCATCATGCTGGTGCCAGTCACAGTTAGTGGCACTGGGGCTTAAGTCCTCATCATCAGGTTTATTCCAGAGAGTGATCAGTGCTGGCAGCAAAAGGAGAGCAGTTTAAGCAGATGGGATATCTCTAATCTTCCTAGTAGTTGTGTTCGTGTGTTGGTGCCATGAGGGCAAATAATCTGGACATCTAAATCCCTTGTCTACACTTGGAGTGTATCCAAATGGATGTCAATTTAAACAATCACAAATCCTGGCTTGGACTGTCTACCCTTGAGGCCTCCAGCAATGTTGCCAGGCTGGATGGCTATGGACTGTGGTCCCTGCCGAATGTACACAGGGCTTACTCTGAATGTGTCCTTCGGAGCAGAGCAGCCTTCCCAGCGTGGATTTTAGGAGTCAACCCCCATGTTGGCACCTGAGCCAGTCTGCAGCCTCATCTTGTGGTGGAAAGGAGCTCTGGGACTGATGAAGAGCAGGAATTCAGGACAGCTGGGAGTGTGTGGGTGAAAACCTCTTCCAGAAGATTTTGTGCGCACACTGTTTTCCCCCAGGCAGGGGTCAGTGCTCTTGCGACAGCAGCAATGTGAGGCTGTGGGGTCTTGGCTGGGCTCCCCATGGCCCCCTTTTCTTCATTCTTGTCAGTGACAATTTCTGCTGGTTAGTGTGGCGGTTCCAGCCACCCACTCACCTGCCTTCCCAAGGGAATGATAGCTCCAGTGCCTCCTGCAGATGTGCAAACAGCTGGATGCAGGAAGCACTTGCCAAAATTCCTCCTCTGGATGAATCAATGAACACAGAAGAAAACATGTCTAGGGAATACTTAACCTATGCTACTCCTGTGGTTGTTGACTTCTGCTAGTGGTTCAATAACTTTGTCCTTTTTTTCTTTTTTAACTCTATCATTCATATGTTTAAAAAATGAAGGGTTCTGGGTGGAGGAGACAAAACTAATTGGGTATTTGGGTCAAGTTTGTGAAAAGATCTTGGAATTTTATATCCGTTAATTTTGGACACAGCTAAGATTTGATTTGGGTTATTTTGGAATAGGACTTAAAAATACTGAAAAATAGAAACATTGTTTTTTAAAAAGTGACCTTGCTGAAAACAATAAAAATAGGAACATCTTTTCAGACTGATTAAATAAGTTCAAACTGTAAGATAAGTCAGTTTGGAAAGAATGAAAGGGGTCAGGCTGGATCCAGCATAAACTACTTTGCTTAAAATCTACTTACATTGTTTCAGGTTGAAACTTATTGGAGGCTATATAAAAATGAATAAATGTCTCCCCAGCTGTACTTCACACAACAGTGAGAAATGCTAGAGGTGGACTTGCACACTTTTGAATGGAGAGAGCCCTATTTTTGTACGGTGCAGAAAGAATATACAATCTCTAAAGAAAAGAACTGAGGGAAAAAGAAATATGGGTCAGGAAGGATATATCCTATGAGCAAAAAGGAAGCCTTGGTAATATGTATTTGTTTTATGGTGATATGTTATATTAACATCTTTTTAAACATTGTTTGGGCTTGTTTAAACACCAGTTCTATATGGATTTAACTAAATCGATTTACAAAACAATTGAATTAAGTCAGGCAATCTCTTAGAACACAGACACCTGTATCATAAGTGTTTATATTGGCTTAGCTTGTGTCAGTAAATCATCCTTCCTTCGCTGCCCAGCTTCTTCCCACGGCAGCTGTTTGATTGCATTGCAAGTAGCTTTGCCTCCCTCCCTCTCTCCCTCTGGAATTTGACCCCATCCCCTTGCAGCAGAAGAGTGGTGAGCTGGCAGAAGGACAGGCTGAGCACAGGCCTGTCTCCCTGGTGGGCTTTTTGGAAGATGGATCTTGAGGAGGAGAAAAGAGGCAGAGGGGAGGGCAAGCAGCCTTGCAGACACAATGCCTGCATCAGCTCAGAGATGCAGCTTGCAGCTGACTACAGTGGAGCACTGGCTCTCCCAACAGCCATTTTAGTCACAGGAGCTCAGGCCAAGGAAAAATAAGTTTTTTGTTGTGGTTTTGGTTTTTTGTTTGTTTTGGTTTTTTTGGTGTTTTTTTTTGTTTTTTTTTTTTCAGAAAGTGAGGAATGCACATGAAGACACCACTTCTTCATGTTTTGGCCCCATGCTGGATAATTGCCCCCTGCCCCCAAATGTTTTATGAAAACATCTTTTTTGCCCAGATCACAGTGATGCTTTTCTTACACAGTTGTTTTTGGCTCGTACTGAAGCAGAATTCCTCACTGGCTTCTGCAGCACAGGCCCCGGAGAGGTACAGAGCAGTGAGTGCCTCTTTCAATCCAACCTTTATTGGTCGACATCCTTGACATTTTTGTATCTTCCTGCGGTTTACTTGTTGTAGGTCCTTGCACCTTAGCAAGTGGCATTTCAGCCTTGACCGATGGCTGATGTACAAGGAGGAAGAGAGATGGCGGCCAGGGTCCATGGTGGAGCTCTGCAGTTCCCAGCAGCCTGTCCTGGAAGATCAGCTGCCTTGCACAGAGCATGCCTTATGGTGCATCATCTGGGCATCTGCAGACAATGCTGATGTGTGGAAAAAGAGGGACTGGAGCTTTCCTGCAAAATGACAAGTGCACCCATTAAAAAACCCTTATGTAGGCCTACAATCAGGAAGCAGGAAGGTGTAGTGCCCATAACTAGTGTCTGGGTAGCGCTATTTTTGCAGCGTTAATTTTGTAGTGACCCGCTGTAGGTGTCCCTGGTGGTGCAGGAGTGGTGTCTCAGACTGGACAGGAATGAACCAGTGCTGTCAGACCCACTGGCCCCTTTGGTCTCGGCGGTACCCTGGGGTGGGCGCAGGGGAGAAGCACCTTGCCAGGCCTCTCGGACAGCAAGGGACAGGGGCAGCCCGGGGCAGGAGCAGGGCGGGTGGCCGGGACGCAGCCGGGGAAGCGGTCGGGTGGTGCCGCCACCAGGGTGCGGCGGGCAACACACTTG
>NW_010188410.1:0-19083 GCF_000695765.1 Mesitornis unicolor | reverse complement strand
GAGGCTGCGGCGCCTTCCAGCCCGTCCGGACGGAACGGGGCTGGACCTGGGCCGCGGGGCGCTGCCACCTCTCACTGCTGCCAGCAGCCCCCGCTGCACCCCTCTTTTGGGGCCTCGCCACCTGCCCGGCCCCTCGCTGCCTCCTCTTGCCCGGCGGCGCAGCTCCTGTCCCTTTATTAATTTCTGCCTCGCACCTCCCCTCGCTTCACCGCTGCAGCCGTCCAAGACGCTTGCTCTCACTAGGGCATCTTTCCCAATCTGGTACACATCAAGCTAAATGAGGCATAATTAGGAATAATTATGACATGACATGGTCTGGAATGAGAAGCAGATGGGGCTTCCCCCAGGATGCTCCAGGTCGGATTTCAGTAAGGAGGGGACAGGGACAGAGGGAGGACATGGCAGTCTGTCATGATTTCCCAGCTTTCATCACCTCCGCTGGCAGAGGCTGGAGACAAGGTCCTGGCCAGCAACACGCTGCGGTAAGACTACCATACCAGGTCTGTGCTGAGACACCTGTCTTGGTCACTGTGGCTGCTCTGTGGTGGTTTTACAAGCCACTCATTCTGCATTAGAAGAGTGAAGCTGCACTTGTGCTTGGCCACAAGTGCTATCCCTCTAACTCTTTGTCCTATGCAACATTAGTCCTAATTTTACAGTAATGAATGGAGTTTTTCTGTAGGAAGGAGGTGGAAGAGGGAAACATGTGAAGTGTTGGCATTTTGGTATAGGTAGAGGACACTGGTGCTGAACTACAGAAGCCAGGAAGGTGTTTTCACCCCTCCTTTGTGCCTTTTCTGGAGGACACTAAGCTTCTCTGTGTTGTAGGTTGGGCTGTATGTGAGCTGTGCATGGGCAGCAATGCTAGAGAGGTACTGGGCACCACTATGAAGAGAGATATTTAAGGGAAACTTCAGCCTTTGGGTCTTCGGGGGAGTAGCTCCTTGGAAAGGGAGTAAGAAAGATGCCCTTGCTTGTGAAGTTTCTGGCACATTTCTTTGCCTTGGTGCCTGTACATGGACAGGAGGGAATGTGGGTTTTGACTGGAGATGTGTGGCACAGTAGATCCACGTGGCTGTGTTGAGGAAAGTAAGAATAAGAGTGTGAGTTGTCATGTGAGCATCCATATCTCATTAAAAACTGATGTCATCCACAAGGAAATCCAGGACTATGGGAAACTACAACCACTCGCTTTTTGCATTATAATAATATGTGATGCTGGAAGGCTTTATCACTGGCATTTTGTCACTCTTGTGTATCTGGGTACATCTCTCTGAGGAGAGAGCCAAACCTTACCACACAGGAGGTGGTGATAGCATGGGATAGACTTCAACCCAACTAAAGCACTGCATTTATGTGCCTCTTTAGCTACCTTGCTGCCTGGAGGCACAGACATGAGGCAAGAGGCCAGACTAGCCCAGGTCTCAGATCAGGTTTTTGGGAGCCAGAACAGGTGGCACTACCCAAGCATTCCACTGCTCTCACCTTCACCTGTCCTCTGACTCTCCAGCCATGCCCCCTAGGCAATACCTGATGTACAGAACAACTAACTGCAACCTTGGCTGCAGGGAGAGCATCCAGAGGGAGTAATTGCCTCCCTTTTCTCTGGGATAAATCTCGCTTGTTGCTGAGAGGCATTTCGCACTTATTTTTTCAAGCAGCTGCTCTTTAAGCTGCTCTGGCCTCTAGCTAAAAAATTATAGATTTACTGTTCCTAGAAAAGAAGCCTTCTTTTCTACAAAATGAAGACAAAGCGAGATTTTCTTCAGAATTTTATGGGAGATGAATGGGTGCACCCAGGAGTACTCAGCAACTGCAGCCTAGTTCAGCTTGAACATATGGAGATCCCACCTTTCCTCTGTTCAGCTAGTGTTGCTTGTGACATCTCCATTACCCCACATGGTTGAATTCAGCCTGGTGATGACTACTTTCACCATCTTGGGATAGATTAGCTAGCATCAGGTCTTCTTGCTTGTTGCAAGGCTTCTGTCATGTCTCATACGCAGATGAACTGCCCAGGTCAACAGTGGACTTGCAGAATGATTCCTCCTAAGGAGCTGCCTCTGTGCTGTGGTAGCGCTGACTGCAGGTTTTTAGTTTGCTGAGGTTTGGAAGCTCTGTCTTTGCCAAAGCTAATGGCTTCCTGACATTTTTCCTGGTGAGTGGGAATGAAAAGTGGTATTTCTGATTTTTTCCTCTGCAGCGAATTTTCAAAGTGAAACTGAAGAATCACTTCTGGAAAATCAGACTTGTCTTCTTTAAAGGTGCCATGCTGTTAACATTTTTTTATGCCAGAACAGTTGAAATACCTGTTATTCTTATTTCATTTTCAAAAGCACTAAAGTGAGATTTTTTCTTAGTATCTTCTGAAACCCCTTTTCTAGAATAGCTGCTTCTGTTTCTTTTGTATTGAAACATTTTAACACACGGGTTGAAAGGGAGAGTGAGTTCATCTTATTCATCTTTACTTGTAGAAAAGTTAAGCATTTAAGCACAGCTTGGTGTTTGGGGTCCTTTCACAGTCAGAAAGAGAAACATGAACCAGCAGCAGGTTCCAGTGAGGTCATGCTGTAACTTGAGCAAGAAGAGATACATCTCCATCACGCAGAGCACCAGTGAGTAGTATTGCCCACTTCCTCTTTGTTTTGTGATCAGACCTACTGAATTGCCCGCTAGATGTTTCTGTTTGTCCCCTTTTGCTACAGAAGGAACCCAAACAACTAGTTTTGCCCAGATGCTTAATTGTTAGATAGCTAAAATTAGTATGATGAATGTTACCCTACAGGTCTAGTTCAGGTAGTTATGTCTTTCGGACATTTTCGAAAATGTTCTCACTGGTAAATGCAATCATCTGTACCCTCCACACCCCTTGAGTATGCATAACTGAAGTGTGGCTTCTTCAGAAGATATTGCTTGGCTTCTCAGAGAGATATTGCTCATGAGCATAATGCTGTTGTTTGCTTATACACTGTGACACATGCTGTGTTCACACACACTGATTGTGCCCCCCTTGAGCATCCTAGATAGCACTTTTTCTGTGATGGCATCTTTCATTATGTCCAGTTTTAGGAGCGATCTTCATCAGCAAGACAAACCAGGGAACATTTTGTGCTAGAATCATTCTAAGAATAGAAATCTGCTGGATATCTATGGAAGATGCCTCCTGGGTTTATTGCCCTGTGGGCTCTTGGATCCTTTCTTGGAAGTACAGGTAGACACTCTCTTTGAAGCAGATCGAACTGGAAGACTCCTCTGTGCTGGCTGTTTCATGTGGCCTCACAGGTTATAGACTTGTAGCAGTATATGTACCTTGAACTTGCCCAGCGCTGGGTTCTGGCAAGCTTTCCAGCTGAGTTTACTACAGTTTGTAGTAACTGAGACAGAGTGGGGATGATCCACATGAATGGTGGTTATGGAATGGAAATAATCTTACCTTCCCTGGACTGCTGGACCCCTAAGGGTCAGCATCTGCAAATTAGATACCAAATCACATTTGGAAAAGATATGTATGCCTGAGGTTGGCTTCTCATGTGATCTATAGATACCCCCAGGTAAGTTAATGAAGGTTGATGAGGAGATGTCTACCTTTCTTAGAAACTTTTTTTTTTTAAACAAATCCTTTTATCTGCATTTTTAGGTTTCTGGATATTTTTGTAGATACAATCTACTCTCATCTCTATCATTCTAGCTCCAGTTTGAAAAACTCAGCTTGGCATAAGTAAGCATCTGTCCTAGTTCCTCTTGATTCTGGCTGAGGGTTGCTTCCAACATGGAGAGGTGATGGGGCAGCTCAGTCCAGATGATAGGAATTATTATCTTTGCTGTTGTCTCAGTTTTTGCACTGCAGGCTGACCTTGATAATACAAACTTACTTCCTCTTTCTCTGTGTCTCCTCCACATTTTGACACTTACCAGCTGATACAGGAATATAGCTTTGCCTGGAAAAATTGGGAGGAAGCACAGCATTAACCATTCACTAATCAGATGCTGTGGAGACTCCTGGTTACTGACCATTCCCACAGGGGCTTTGTTCTGTCTTCATCATCCTCAGTCATAGCAGCCAGTAGGATGTGCATCAGTAAGGATATTTGCTGCTCAGCATGTGGCTGAGTTTCACCTTGAGACCTCAGTTCTGTCAGCAGTTTAAAGATTAAATGCCACCTCTCTAAGTGAGTGTCAGAGGTAAAAGACATAATCCCTTAGGAGCATCTCATTGATCCTCTCATGGTTCCCAAGCAGTGTGCAGTCCCAAATGCATGACTGTCCATTTCACCAGATTAGTTGATTTAGTTACACATCCCTTGGGCTTGTCAGGGGGGGGAATTTGTATCCTTGAAAAGAAGCAAAAGTCAAATAAAAGCTACCCCAAACCACACCAAACAGCATTACTCGCTATAGTAAAGTGCAAGTGTCTCCTGGAACTGGAAAACAGCTTTCTCTGTTGATTGTGCTGAAAGCAGCCCAATCCCACTGTCTCCCGTGGAACAGTGCATGCCATGCACCTCGGTTATTGCTGCTGGGATCTAGCATGGGGTCTAAAAGCTGCTGTGCTGGAGAAAAATCTTTCTTGATGTCCCCATCCAGATTCAGAGGGTCTAGGATCACATTCTCCCCTGAGCCAGCTGGTGATCAGCTGTGTCTACGTGTAGCACCCTTGAGATTTGTTGACAGAATCCCTACTTATTGCATGAATGATGCTCTCTCAAGGAAATACTATCTTTTCCCTTTCTTTGCCTTCCTTTTTCCCCCTCCAATTCCTTCCTCTCTTTGTGTTCTCTGAAGTGTATGTTGTTTTCTGATATTCAGTCTGTGAAGATGAAAGGTGGCTTGCCCTGCATGTGAAGGCATAGAGACAGCAGTCATATTAGTGCGGCAGTGTTCAGGGGTATTTTCTCCAAAAAAAAACTGTTGAGAAAAAATTTTCCTTTTTTTTTTTTTTCCTCTTTCTTTCAGTATTGCACAGGGGGAAATGCAATGAATGGGGAGACTTGCCTGGTATTTCACATACACGGGCGTTTTGGTATCAATTAAGAAGCCGAGTTCAGCTCATAATTTCTCACACTTACCCAGAGCCCTCTGGTGGTCATTGAAGATTTTAAATTTCCATTTTTTTGAGTTTTAGCCAAATGTGTATGGCCAAGACTTTTTTTTTTGTGTGTGTGTGTGTGTTTTAAGGGGGGAAGTTTGCAAGTGTTAGTGTAATATTTTTTCATTATTTTCCCACACATTTTCACCAGTTCTGCCTATTAAAAATGGTATTGTTCTGTTGCCCAGTAATGTTTACTTGGAAAATCAGCTTGGCCTGAGAAGTGCCATATTTACTCTGCAGGCAATGCAAGCTGTTTCTGTGCAGTTAAAGAAAATTCAGGGAGTGTTTTGGAATTGAAATAAATTTCAAATTAGTATGTACTGAAACTTTGACTTTGCGATAAAATTTCCTTTTAAACCTCCATCTCAGAAGCAGATTTTTAACTATTCTCCAAGGGTGGCTGTCTCTGTGGAGGACAACAGGGAAAGTGGTGGAAGAAGGGGAAAGGAAGGACATGTGAAGAATCAACAAAGTGTGCTGCTGCATTTTCTAGATATCACCCTTACTTCAGCTTTCTTTTTTTTAAGCACTGCTGAAGCAACACCACTGGCTGGTTGCTTACCCCAAACTCTTAAAAACATAAGATCAGCCAAGCTTGGTTAGACCAGAGGGACATCTCTTCTGGCACCATACCTCTAAGAGACATCATGATCAGAAGGCAGTTCTCCCAGTTTAGACTCTCGTCTTGCACTTCAGGTGTGCTGATCCCTGTAATACCAAGCTATGGAACAGTTCTCCTTTGGATCTGAAAACCAAACTTTCCTCTTTGTGATGTTGTCAGACGTTGAGCCTCCCACAGTCTACAGGACACAATGGAGGTGATCTCTGCAGATCTATCTAGAGAACAGGAGCTCCTCTCCTTCAAGAAATCACAGGATATTATAGTGTTAACAATTCCCTCAAGGTGACTTTCATGCAGAGTCCCTCATCTGTGTGTTCCTGGGACATCCCAGTACAGACCAATACAGGACCTTTGGAAGAAACTGCTGCCTTCTGAATGAGTGGGGCAGTGATCTGTGTGCTGGGCTGGTCAGTGAAAGGCTGCTATCAGTGGAAATCCAGCAGGGAACAATGAGATATTCCCTTTTTTGCCAGCTGAGTAAGGAGGCAGCTGACCCTTGGGAGGAAGAGGCAATGGTCAGCTTGGAAGGAAGGAAAGAGACTGACTAATAGCAGGAAAAGAGTACCTACTACTTGAGAGGCCATATGTGACATTTTTTGTATTCAACATGCAATAAGGTCTCCTGTGTGCATCTATGTGGAGAGAACTTTAAAAAAACTATTCCCAGAAGGCTCAGTAAAACCTATGCCTCTTAACTTTCAAGGCCCCTTTGGGGTGCTGGCAGTGAGCTCATTGCTTGGTGGTTGCAGGATGGATTAGGAATGATGCGATGTGTCCACAGCCAGCCAAGGAGCAGCCGGAGGGGAGACCTGCTGCAGAGCTGGGTCCAATCTGATGCTGCTGCTCCAGCCATCTTGCTGAGAACTGTAGCCTATTTGGACTGCTTGCTTTCTGGGTAGGCACCACCCCAATCTGAGTACTAAAATGCTGCATATTTGCACGTAAGTGGGTAAAAGAATTATTGTAGGTACTTATGAAATCTCTCTCTGACAGCACTAGGCATCTGAAGAAGCAGCCAGGAGAGCAGACAGTTTGAATAAATTTTCTCATGACATGGATTGAGTCTTCACCGTGTTGCTTTGCTGAGCTGGGTGGAAACTGTAGGTGTCAGGAGGAGGCCTGGGAGCCAGGCTGTTCTCAGATCACTGTCCTGATTATACTCTAAATAATCTCTCAGACATAATTCTCTCTTGCATTGAATAGCAATAATAGCTGTTAACTGCCCTTCCAGGCTGCTGATAACATTGAATAATTAATCAATTTGAAGATGGTATGATATTGCAAGTCAAGCATATCTGATTTACCTTTGGTGTAGAGATCTGAGTGATACAGTAGATGACATCAGGGTCCTGCCTGTGACATAGTGCAGAGGTGATGGACCTGATGACACTTCTGCAGTCCAATAATTTGTATCAAACAAGAGAGTCTTAGTTCCCTTCTTATTGCAGGTTTGTTAGCATTTTTACGATGATATGGCTTGGTTTGAACCGATGACCTATCCTTTCTTTAGTGTCCTAAGCCAGCCCCTGATACATGCTAAAAAAAGATGATTTCTTTTCCTATCTCAGAATGACTAAAAATCAAATCCCTATGGAACAAAGAACCTCGAAGTGCTACAGAGCAGTAAGAAGCCAAATTAAGCCATTGGACAGCATGAGAGCTTTGAAAGCCTGGATTAATTGCCAACTCGCTGAATGACCCTCCTAGAGAAAATATGTCACCTTTCACTCAGAGGTGGAAACTTGTCCTCCTCAGTACGTGCATGCATGTGTGAGGGAGGCAGGCAAGAAGGGGGAGAAACAAGGCTGATGTAACACTGCAGGCTCCTGTCAGGAGCAGAGTGCACTGGGTTAAGCAATTTGCAGCAGCTGAGATGGTCTGTGCTGGCATATGAGGTGCAGAGGAGGTCTCCCTAAGTCCCCTAGCAGGTAACTAGCTTACCTGAGTCCATTCTCTGTTATATTCTCTCAGGTGGCAGCGGGCTGTTCTTCCCCATCCTGGTCATCTTTTAGATTTCTGAGGTGGCAAGGGACACAGGAGGAAAGAGAGAGATTTCTTTTTGGTCCAAAGAAATAATATAATTGTGTTGCTGCTTTTGAACATCGTAAAAAAAAAATAAAATTTTTCAGAACTTCTTCTAAAATAGAAACAATCTTGGGTTCTTCAGCTGTCTGGAATTGGGGGCCAGTGTGCCATCAAGTTTTTCCATTAGAGTCTGCAGAAGTACTGTGATTTACACCCTATAGGCAAATAGCCCAATACTTGGATATTGTAGCTTCATGCCCAGAACATATATTCCTTTTCCATTAACTAAAACTTCAGGATCCAACTCAAGAAAAAAGCTCCATTCCCTCCCTCTCTTCCCCCATAGCTGGGCATGATTGCATTTTCTCATGCACTTGCTGATGAGAAAAGCTGGGTATCTACCTCCAAAGTGATTTCTGTCTCTCTTAACCCTGCTCTCTCCTTCCAGCTGCTGTGGGGCCAAGTTCAATAGACTTTGCAATAGCCTTAAGCCATTACACTGTGGCTGCTAGTCTTATTTTGTGACAATGAGGTCAACACTTAGTATATTCACATATGTGACTCTGTAGGTCAAGGTGAAACAGCCCGGGAGGAACTTTTCCATTAACATTATTGAGAACTGGGGGAAAGTGATACTTTCACCTGGGGGACTAGGAGGAATTGCACTTTGTAGTCTGCTTCCCTCCTTCTGCAGCACAGATTTGGGGCAGGGACAGGAGGGAGGGCCTTCTTCCTTCTCAGCAATGACAGAATAAGAATTTGGTCTATGTATCTTTTAGGGCAGTTTCTTTCCTGATGTTTCTCTGACAAAGCTCTTTATTCCTTTTATTGATGTAATAATTGATCTCCTGACAGTGCAGCCTGAGATGCCGCTAAGCATTGCCAATGGGCTGAGTTTAAATAGTATACGATTCCTCCATTCAGCTGTGAAAACACCTCTCTGGAATTATCCTGTAGATGAGATCAGGATGAGGTAGGCTACCTCTGGCTTCTCTGTACCACTTCAGAGGAAAGGGGAGCATACCACAGGACACTGTTAAGGGAGGGATAATTTCTGCTTAATCCCTGCCACCTAGAAGCTGTTTTTTAAGTCCTGCCATCCATTGCAAGGTGCATGAATCTTGCTCTACATTTTGCTAATTCTTAACCAGAATGACATCTTCCAACAATAAATTCCACAATTTAGTTAGATGTCATGTGGAAAACATTTCACTGTACCTGACTCTGTTGTAATTGAACAGCCTTCCATTTCCTGCAGAATGCGGTAATTTTGTCTTCTCTTTCCTTTGATATTTTTACCTATTGCAGCCCTCTCTTTTTATTGTCGCTTAAAATCAAGAAAAGCCAATCATGCTAGTATCTCTTTAAGGCACAGTCTCTTTACTCCTCTGAGTTTTTGCCCCTTTGTTTCTGGTTCCATTTCTGTGGTGTCTTTCTTGATTAGTGCCTAGGTTTCACTTCAAAAGCTCAGAGGGAGAGTGCTGTTTCAAGTGAAGGTGCACCACACTTTTGCCTTCTGTATTTTCCATCCTATTATGTTCATTTAAAAAGCTACACACACTTTTCCAAGTTACTGATGCTACCAGGTATTCCTGTTATTCCATATTCTTAGAGAAAGAAATGCCTAAGTGCTGTGATAACTTTAATTGCTTGTCAAGACATTTGCGAAAATTTAATAGTAGCTGCTGTTTGCCCTTCAGAAAGTGCACTCAGGTTCTCTAGGATGAATTATGCTGGAAGAAGAGAATTTGTCATCCTTATCAAAGTTATCAGCTTGCATTACTTTCCATAAAGATAATGATTTCAACTCAGCTAAGTGTCTTGTATGTTTTAGCCCTGAAGTACTTCATGATCTCCAAAAAGCTAAATCCATCACATGCTTGGTGTTGGCCTCAAAGATTTTACAAGGATGAAAACTGGTATTTAGTGTTGTTAGCTTTTTCTTAAGTACAGTAGTCTTTGCTGTGGATACCTAGGTCTGTATTTAATTAAGTGAGAAAATGCTTAAAAAGGTATGGTCGGCTTCAGCTCTGTGATGTCTGAGACACAGAGGAATGAATCACCTGGGTGGAAGAATTGCTTGGGTTTGTTTGTTGTTTTTTTTCCCTCAATAGCCCCACCACGGTGTCAGGCTGGAACCTGCAAATTTATAGCTTCAAGCCAGCTCTGGATATGTAGATGTCACATGGATTCCCCATTCACTTGCAGGTCAGAGTGCAGGCCTATACAGGGGCACAGCCATACATGAATTTTGAGCTGGTTTTCCGCCCTCTCCCTTGGCTCACCTATAAAAATTCAGGCCTCTTTCCTGGCAGGGAATTCCATAATTGTGAAACCTCAGACACTTGGTCCCTAACAGATTTGGAGTAAATAAATAGTAAAAATGCTGATGAGAACAAAGACAGTAATGAAATTCTCCTGGAAACAGTGAAACCAGAGTCTGAAGGACAAAGATCAATGTGCCTATGAATGGATATGGGTGAGTAGGAGGCTGCTGAGCTCACGATCTGTCAGACTGACCAGAATTGCTTCACTGTCTCTTGTTATTCCCCTCCTGGTTGGCATCCATCTGTTGTCTTTTGTCTTAGTATATTAATTTAGGCTTGTAATTGCATCCCATTGGGGGGGAAGGCTTTTAAAATAAATTAGTATTGGAAATTAACCCCATCTATAAAACACATCAGTCTCCCTGCTATCCCTCAGCTGTGGTCCCCAGTCCCACTCCTTGTTTTGCTGCTCTGCCAGACAGATACACCTCCCTGAATTTCTCACTTCACTTATCTGCACTCCTACCATCCTGCTCCAGTCCTCCTGGCCTACGTGCCTCATGTCACTGGCTGTGCACTGCCTTCAGGACTTCTGATCAGAGCTGGGACATCAGAGTCCTGTGATGCGGTTTTTGTTCATGGAGGTCTCCTCAAGCTGTTCATGTGCTCCTGTTGAAGGAAAGATGGCAGAAAAGGACTTTCTTTTGCAGTCAGTGGTTGGATGTCTACTGTTTTCCTGCCCTTCTCTCTCTCGGTAGGCTTCTCCCCATTCAGCCTCATGATGTCCCACAATCTATGCAATAGTTTCCCTCCTGGGGGACTCTCAGGTACATTGCCTCTGAGACAAGAGCCTCTCTTGAAGACATTCTCCTTGGTCACTTGCAGGTTTCCTGAGGTGAAGGAGATGGGAGTTGGTCACCTTTATCCATCTAGGGTTGATGAAGTTAACCTCTCTTGTCAACGACTTCCTTGTCAACGTAACTCTCCAGGATGGCTTTCACAGGGCTGAGGAAGAGAAGGGCACAGAGAGGAGTGGGCAGTTGCCCCTCTGCCAAGCTTGAGGACTGTGATGACTGCTTTCCCTCGAGGCACCATGGTCTCACAGAGGAGACAACTGGATGATTTGCTTGTACTGTGAGGGCTTGAAGAGTCACATTGTTTACAGAGGCTCTCAGGTGTTGCTCAGAGGCATGAGGGGATGGAAATGCTGACTCTGGGAGACTTGGCGGGTCAAGAGGCTCCCAGCAGTACCTTGATGCTTGAGTCATTTGGACTACATGTGCTCTGGGAGTCCTAGAAGGATCTGAGACACTTGAGATCCCTTATTTCTCACTGCTTCCAGCTGGGACTCCTCAGAGTAGGCTCTTTGGTCCAGTTAAGGTTTGTGGTGTTGGAGTTTGGCCTCAGAAGTGCTGCTGTGGGTTGTGTTGTGGCAGGGTAGACCCATTCTCAGCTATTGGTTCCCTGAAGGGCTCATGTTCTTACTTAGCTCTCTCATTGCACTGCAGAATATTCTGGACTGTGAATTATGAAAGCCCTTAAAGCTATGTTTGAGCACTCTGAATTAGACTTTCCTTATTAATTATTGTGAGGGGAAAATAATAAGTCAGGGTATATTTGATCTTGTGGAGAAACAGAGTGGGCACAGAATTGGGCAGGAAAATTAACACAAGATGCAGAGAGTATTTTTGA
Source organism: Mesitornis unicolor (assembly GCF_000695765.1). Taxonomy (NCBI): domain Eukaryota; kingdom Metazoa; phylum Chordata; class Aves; order Mesitornithiformes; family Mesitornithidae; genus Mesitornis; species Mesitornis unicolor. The sequence continues at coordinate 7,388 of NW_010188410.1, read as the reverse complement.
GGTGCTCAGATACTGAAAGGGCTTCTGTAAAGAACGTCTGGAGTAATGGTCTGGTTGTGGTTTACTTTGTGGCTTTCATTGCTAATTGTCACAGGGGATTATCTCTGCATTGGAAGAAGGTACCAAAATAACTGTTCAGTATATAAGACAGAGAATGTCTTCTCTTGCAAAAAGTCCAAAAAGGTTCAGTGTGCAGCAGGTGAGGAGTGAGTGGCAATTAAGGCTATGGTTTAGAGCAGCAGATGCTGAAGTGCTCATATTGTTGTTACATCCAGCATTGTCCCCAAGATGGAAAAGGGCTGGCATTTGCAGGAGTTAATGGCTTACACATAGTGCTGATGCAGAAACTGGTTAAATCTATTTCAGATAGAGTTAGGATTAAAACTGGGCTAGGCAATGGCTGCACTGCTTGCTACCAGGGGTCTGGCAGGGCAAGGGTGAATGTCTTACACATAGTCCCAGAGCTGTTATGATCTCTGAGCCCAGACTTGTTTCAAAGCAGTTGAGTATCCCTGAACTCAGCCTGTTCCTGTGGCATATCTTGTCCTAACTCCCTCCTTTCCAAGTATCTTTCAGTCTTGTGCTGGTGATATGGCTTGCTCTTTAGGATCCACAGATATGCCAGGACTGTCAGGTCCTGAGGCCTGTGTATGTGGCTGTTGGGAATAAAATGAGAAAAGAGTTTGAAGCAAGCATTTTGCTTCTTAAAGCAAACATTTAGGCAGTGGTATCAACAGAGCTGAAAGTGTGTCAACTAAAATAAAGAATTAGTTAGAACAATGTGAAGTTAGTGCATCTTGGGGGAAAGAAATGTAGAGCTGGAAAGACAAGATAACCCTAAAATAGCAGGTAAGCATCTTATTGGAGTCTGTGGTTCTGTATGGTCATCAACCTCATTAATACATCTTAATTTTTAATTAGCCTATCATTTGCAGAACCAATTATAACTTAAGAAACTGACTTAGAGGGTGGATTAAGACTTAAATTAAGCTTAAGGTTGCAAAAAATATTTCAAAATTGCTGGATCTGAATTTCCTATTATGTACAAAGTATTTTATCTCATTTGCCTATTCTTCCTTTTACCCATCTGACAACTACTGAGCTGACAACTACATTGTTTTTTTAAAAAAAAGCTGGAGGAGCAGCAAGTGCTGTGGACAAGACACAGCCATGTTGTTTGCTGATGAATCTCAGGCAGGTGTGTGGTCTGACATGCACACAGGTGGGCTGGCTGCAGGCATGGGCAGAGTGGGATGTTTCCTAGGGAGGCAGGCTTCCCAGAGCAGCAGAACAGCAGGATCTGCCACTGCATGAAAAGACTGGTACCAGTCACACCACTGTGGCACCCTGACTGGTGTTTCTGCAGGTGCAGGTATGATGGCACTTATTCCTTCTGTCCCCCGGGTGGGATTTGTCCAGGCACCAACTGTTGCTACCCTACCCCGATGTAGTGGTGGATCCCGCATGGTCAGCGGCTTGGGTTTGGTGTTTTCACTGCTGTAGCATGGATCTGATTTCCTGCCACGGAACAGATGTTTTCTGTTTTCAATACAATATTGCTAGGGTCTTGTCACAGCTAATATCCAAGACCTTTTGTCCTGGGTGTCAACACTACATTTTGCTTTTGCTGCTGGGCATTTTTGAACTGGGTCTGAACCTGTCTTAACAGGCACACACATGCACGCTTGTACTTATGCAACACCCATTAACAGGAAAGAACACTCAGTATAAACACATACACACACAGAGCCATATGGACACATGCTCATTAATTGAAAGCAGGCCCATGTACTGAATCTCTTTTTTAGCATCCAAGTTCTGGCCAATCTGCCAGTGCTTATGAGATGCAAGACTGGATCACTTCCATTGTCTGTCACTTAAAAGCTGGAAATTATTTTGCTGGCCCTTGACCCCTGTTCCTATATTCTTTGAGAAACAGCATTGGCATTTTATTTGAATGCACTTGTGGATATATTTATATTTTGTGCAGTGTACTACATGTAAGCTATAGCTGATGCTTACTCTAACCACCTATGCAGATGGTTAGCTCAAGGCATGCAAATAACCTCAGTTGTCAGATCCAGCTTAAGTGGACAGAAACATAATAAACTCCACAGGAGATAATTTCTTCTTATAAGTATCCTGCACACACTGGAAAACAGTCTTTTGATGTTAAAAAGACTTAATTTGAGGAACAAAATTGAGTACCCAGGATATGTCACAATTAAGTTTGGTGTGAACCTGAATTAATTGCTTTGGCATCCCAAACCATTCACTGATCTTTAAATACATGAGCACATGGTGTTTCAACACAGGACCATGCCGCACTGAGCAGACACAGTGGGAGCAGCTTTTGGGAGAGGTCAGAGCTTAGTAGCAATAAAGACTGCAAAGCACAGAGTCTTTGCCTTAGTTACTAGAGTTATTGCAAAGTTAGGGGAGAATGAGATGGAGGTCCCAGGCTGGACACAGAGATATCTTCCTGTTAAGGCTGTTAAGTGCTGTCAGGCTAATTCAGAGGCAGTGCCTGCCTTTGCCACAGCTTTTTGTGTGGCATCGTGGGGAGCAGTGAGATCACTGTGGCCATTTATTGAGACTAATTTTGTGTGTGCCATTTTACCGTCTCATCAAATAAGAAAAGCATCTTATGTGGCCACACATGAAGATATCTTAACATATCTCTCCAGTGTCTGAGGTCTGGTCCTGTAAGCAGATCCTTGTATTCTGCACAGTGCTCTGTGGGCAGAAAATGCAGCCGGGGCTCATGTCCTGCACACATACATCTCCTGATCATGGTCATGACTTAAGTGTGTAAAATTCTGCCCTGGAAGCCAAGGCTCCAGCAGCCTCTCTGGTGAGCAGCACCCAACCTTCAAACAGAGCAAACTCTAGGGTTTTTTTCTTGAGATTTTTCAAAAAATTTTGGTCTGCCTGTCTCTGCTAAAAGTGCCTTTCTTTGGAAGGGGCAGGGAACTCCAGTGATCAAGAGTGGAGTGAGCAAGCCAAGCCTGGCAAAATCTTTGCCTGGTGAAGGAGAGAGTCCCAGGCATGGGAAATTGGGTGGGCTGGCAGGGAAAGTTACCTGCAGGCATTTTAAGATATCCAGTTGAATCCATCCTCTGCAGTGACATTGCAGATTATCATTTTCCCAAGAACCTGGTATTTTAAAACACACTATATGTATTTTATCTGTCTTCCCTTTAAAAGACCATCGGGAAGATTTGCCAGTGATTTACCCGTACTGGGAGGAGGGGAAGCAGATCATTAAGCTTTGAATACAGCCTGCCATCTGGATAGGCTCAATGCGCATGAAGGCGTAAAGTTGGGATGCAAATGTGCAGCTCTTGGTTCTCAGCCAAGACAGAGCTTGTACTTGATTGTTTAAAAGCAGTTCTATGCAGACATGGCTTATTTCATGGGAGGAAAGGGACTGATGGGGGCCCATGGGATTTGCTTTGCAGAAATCACCATTACAGCTGAAACTCATGGGAGCTGTGCTTTGGGTGCATAGAGATTTCTATACATGGGCTATTGGTGTCTGTATAGTGGCACTTCAGATTAATTGAACTTTTTGATGTTGATCTTCTTGTGAAGTTTTCTGGTGTTTTTCAGGTCAGGAATTCTGACCTGAGGTGACTTGTGGCTTAAAGAGGTGATTGCAACCTTCCTTCTACTTCAGTGTGCAGCCAAGAAGATGAATACAGCTAGCTGTATTGAGAACATTACAGTGGGTTGTAGAAACCTGCTCTTCTCTCTCTGCCTTTACCATGGACTCTGAATGTGATGCTGAGCAAATCACATACACTCAACCTTTCAGTAGCGGCCACAAGCTGTTTCCTTTTGTATGCAGAGGCAGCCAGCCACTGTGGTGGCCAAAATTAATGGTCAGTATTGCAGATTTTTAGCTGTGATCTGACTATAAACCAATTCCTCTGCTTCTAAAATGTCTGTGATAATGGTTTGGTTTTTGTAGGGGTGACTTGAAGACAAAAATTCTTTTGAGTTTGGGAACTACTCAGCAGTGATAATAACGAGGCAAATCAAAAAGCTCAGGAGGGAAGCAGAGTTCTGTATGCTGTGCAGTGAGCTGCTGGCGTGTTGGTAAATATGGCAACTGAGTGAATAAGGAAGATAGCCTCATCCACAGAGCGCTTCTGTGTACTGAATGAGGTAGCGGGTCCAATAGAAAGGGCAAGAATATAGGATCAGGTAATTAAAACTGTACCTCTATTATTATTTCTATTTCTAGAATTTGGTCCTTTTCCACAATCCATTTGGTATCAAATCAAGGGCAGGTGGGAATAAAAAGCTTATTTTTAGAGACTCTTGCAGAGTTGAAGCTTACATTTGATATCAAAAGCCATTTCCTGTCCATATTTGAAGTTGGTATCATGCTATTCTGCAGCAGTTGCTAGTGGAAACTGTTGATGTGTTGGTACACTTCCATTATCCATCACTCTGCTCTGCAGTTCGGGAACTAGAAAGCATGCAGGTGGCTTCATTTTAATATCTATTTAAAGTGTAAAAGTCTGCCTGCAGTGCTCCTTGGAAAGGCAAGGGCTGCTGGAATCTTTCAACACTGGTGACAAGAACACTGGTGACTGGAACAAGGAGTGCACACATGACAGAGAAGAGAGGCAAATGTGATGTAAGATAATTGACCATGGCTTTGAGGATTAAAGCTGAAACATTTGTCCTCTGAGTACCTGTGGGAGCTCTTGAAGGTGGTAGCACTGAGATGTAAGAAGGTGGCAGTCCCCAAGGAAGCAATGTGATGGGGGGTGACATAGCATGTGGCAACCTGCCCATCCCTGGAAGGGTTGGAGAAGGGAGGAGGGTGCTCTTGGTTAAATAATGACAAGTGGCATCTACACTGTGCCTGTTAATCTGGTGGTCTTGAAGGTGGGAATTTAGATAGTAGCTTTGTTTTGCATATCGGAAATGGTCAGGGGTAAGGTTTTGGTAGACCCAGAAGGCAGAGGTAGTATAATTTCTCTCTTATACTAGAAATCTGTCTTCCCAGACCTGCTGGAGGTGGCTTTGGAGCCATGCTCTCAACCTTTGTAAAATAGGGTATGTGAAGCCATGAAAGCTGAGATGAATCCATGCATATGAATGATGCTGTTATAAACAGAGCAATTCCATACAGTGAAAGAGATGAGAAGTAAGACCTCAGGGTCTATGGCCTCCTATTCATTGTACCTTCTCAAAGAAAGAACACTTTGATGAAAGAAGAGCTCCATTTTGCTTGGAGCTCCAATTAAAATCAATGATCCTGGGGAAACAGGTAAGGTTACAATATAAGGACATGAATTTGTTCTCTTAGCTCTACCTGCTGTGACACATGCGTGACTGTGCAGTGTTTATCTCCTGAATTGCAACTAGATCTAGTACTATGGCACAAAAGCTCTGCTGATATTTGGAGACCTGTGCAACACAGCCAGAATGCTCATGGACTAACTTTCCTGACCGTGGCTTCTCTGAGCAAGTAGTGCTTTTATCTGTAGCATATGTATCAGCCTGAGTAGCATTGATTTTCCCCTGGGTCATAAAGGGCTCCTGCATGACTCCCAGCTTGCTGTTCTGCCAAGTTTTGCTTCCATCTCCACAGTAGGGAGAGGGTAGAAGTCATCTAGGGAAGGATGAAAGGAAAGAGTCATGGTAGAAAGCATCTGCATTTCATTAAGCTTTTCCTTAGAAGCAAATAGTGCAAAAATCTGTTTGTTGGTTGTTTTGTTTTGTTTTGGTTTGGTTTTTTTACCCCTATGAGTGGAAAAATAAAATGGGACTGAGAGACCCAGCATAGGAGAATTTCAGTGTAGGTGCTTAGTATGAGTTAGCTGCAAGCACAGGTGAAGCAGGCAGCTGCCCAGGACAGCAGCTGGGGAGGTGGTGAGGGATAAGCAGACCACCCATCTTTACCTGTCCTAGCATAGCCTAAACAGCTGATCTCCCTCCTGCCTGGGGCACAGGACATCCCCCCCTTGCCCTCAGACCTCTCTACTGCTGGGGTAGGCATGGGTGAAGGCTATGGAGTAGCTGGATCAGTCTGGCCAGATCTCTGCTGAACTGCCTGCTATGCCCATGGCCTTTCCTTTTCCTTTGTTCCAAGCACAGTGCATCGCAGAAAAAGCCCAGCCGGTCCCCTTTGATTTCCCACTCCCATGGAGGCAATCAGGGAGGTGAGAGCTGAGGGATCTGCATGTGAGGGTACTGGAGGGAAAGGGAGGTCTCCTGAGAGGTTGGGCTGAGAGAGCAGAAGGAGGCACTTGTTCAAAGCACAACAGAAACTCCTAGAACTTCCTAAGGCCATGGCCTTTTCCTGAACCTCTTTCACCTCTGTCAGAGCTTTGATGACTGGATCAAACAAATCTTTCATGATTTGCAGAGTCCTTTTAATATGAGTGGGAAAACTCACCTTCTCCTATTCTCAGCTTCATCTGTCTCCTATTGTTTGGGCTCTACTGCACTTCCACCCCATGATTCCCTTTTCTCCAACAAGAGAGCAGTTGTGCCTCTCTACAGGCATGCAATTATACAGCAGGGACCACTAGATTTACTGCACTGCAAATACAAACTTTGTCTTCATTGCAGCAAGGTCATGGCAAATCTTCTGGTAGGCACATTGTGAAAAAACCCAATGACTTCTCTGTTGTCTCTGCCTCCCTGCTGTGGGTTTCAAGATCTCTACTGGGTATCTGTTCAGTTTTCCTAGCTTGGGTGTTTGAAATGAAATAAATTGACATGTTTCCCACAGATTTCACTGGCACCTCATCAGTATTAAAAACACACCTCTGATATCTCGTTACCTTAACAGAGATTTAGCTACTGACCTGCTGCAATCAGTCTTTAGGAACCTGGAGCTTGCTCTTTGGGAAACTGAGAAAGACCCTGTATTGTTAAGGACCACTGGAAGTGAAGGGGAGTTAGCTTGAAATGGGGGTGTGTGTGTCGTGTCCTGCTCCCCCCTTTCCCCGCCCTGAAGCAGGAACTGTGGAGGTCCTAAAGGTCTGTACTTTTTGCATCTTCAGGCCAACCCAGTACCTCCTCCATTCTCTGCTTCCAGCCTGCTTGCCCTAACTCGATGCAATTTCTCTGCCTCAGTTTCTTTGACAGCACACAGCAGAAGGGATGGCATTTACTGTAGGAGTGAGGTGTAAACCCATTTATCTCCCTTAGCCCAAAACAGCTCTCAGTGGCCAAAGGCAACTGAGCCACAGTCATCTCTTCAGGCCCAATGGTTAGAAAATGTTTGCTCATTCCCCCATAGAGTTTCTTCTTCCATTTTCATTTGCCCTGTACATTTCTCCTTGGCCATAAACAATCCCTCGATGTTACCTCTCATGTGGGACACCATGTCCCTGAATCACAGAATCACAGAATCGCTC